>NC_046169.1:20426085-20536085 GCF_011064425.1 Rattus rattus | reverse complement strand
CTCTTCTTCCCTTCCTTTAACCCCATCTATAGCTTTATCTGTCCAGCTCTCTTTCCCTCCTCATCATTCTTTGTGTCTCTTTTTCCTTCTTTCTGTTCCTTCTTTCTCACTCTACCTCTTTCTCTCCACCTCCTTGTTTCTCTATATCTATCTGTCTATCTCCCTCTACCTCTATCTTTATCTCATGCTCTCCCTAGCTAGACCCCTCCTCCTTTCCTTTCTTCTGACCTCTCTATCTCCATCTGTTTCTCTAGCTTGTTCTCTCTCTCTCTCCTCTCTCTCTCTCTCTCTCTCTCTCTCTCTCTCTCTCTCTCATTTGTATCTCTCTCAGTCTCTCTCATCTGTATCTACTTCTGTCTCTATTTCTTATCTCTCTACTTCTTCCTATTTCTATTCTACATACCATCTCTATCTCTAGCTATCTATCCCCCTGTGACTCGCAACAATGGCTGCTCTGACTCCTGAGTTTTGGAATGAGAAAATTGAGAGACTGGGCTGTCAGCTAGACAGTAATTGCGCATGTAGTATAAATGAGTAAGAAATACTTGCATAAACGGCTGAGATTGGAGAGCTATTTATTATAGCAGCAAAACTGGTCCTGCCCTGACTGATATATTTCCAGCATGTAGAAAATAATTAAAGCCAAAAAAGCCACTCAGCACAGTATTTAGCACATAAAAGGTGATTAATTTCTTTAATCTTTAATAAGATTCTACTATATATTGGATGCTCAGAACATATGCTACATAAAACACAAGTTTCTGCTCTCTACTGCTGACTATCTGGAGTTGATTTCTGTTTGGTAAATGCTATTTTTTTCCATACATGGGTAGCAGGCTATATTTGCAACAACAACAACCAAAAAAAATGTAGGTACACAGACAATGTTGGTATCTTCTTAGCCTCCCTACTGTGTGGGAGATACCTATAAAGACCAGAAGATGGCATCAGAACTCATGATATACAGGTGGGTGTGACCACCTAATGAGGGTACTGGGAATTGAACGTAGGTGAGCAAGTGCTCACAAAGACTCTGCCAATTCTCCAGGATTAGGATCTCATTTCTTATGTAAGAAAAACTAAGGTTTAGAAACCAGTCACAAGTAACAACGCGTGGATGTGAAGTCAGACCTGGTACATAAAGGCAGACCCAAACTGGAGTTGCAGACCTGTAATGAAGCTACCCAGGAGGCTGATGTGGAAAGAGCCAAAGTTCAAGACCTGCCAAGGTTATAAAGTTGGTTCAAAGCCAGCCTGGAGTAACTTAGTGAGATCTCCCTCACACTGAGGAGACCAAGGGGAGCTGGGATGAAAGCAAATGAAAGAGCTGAATGGGAAAAGGTACTTGCTACCAAACCTGACCTCCTGAATTCAATTCCTAGAATCCACATGATACATGCACATTGCCGGGGGTGTGGGGGGTGGGGTGCAAGCGTTTCTATGCACACAAGGAGGACAGAGGTCAACCTAAGCCTCATTCTCCAGAATCCATGCACCTTGTACTTTGAGACAGGGTCTCTCAAAGGGCTGGAATCCATCGTGTAGGGAAGACCAGATGGTCAATATAATAAAAACAGTATTGGCTCAGGAACCCCAAGACTAAATTCTCAGCACAAGGGAGATTTATTTGTCTCAGAGGGCAGGGGATAAGAGAAACCCAAGACTAAATTCTCAGCACAAGGGAGATTTATTTGTCTCAGAGGGCAGGGGATAAGAGACAAAGGCAGGAAATAGAGGATGAGGGAGACAGGGAAGGGAACTCCCTCTGGATAGAGGGATACAGAATGCCCCATAGGCAAATGGTGGTTTATATAAGTAAAGGGGGAAACCCTGTGTGAGGATGAGGTGTGTAGTTTTGACAAGGGGGGGCTTTTGATTGATATTTTGATAACCAGACCTTAATAGTCAGCCTGAAGAGGAGAAAGTGCCCAAATAAGGGAATACGCCTTGGTGGCTAGCTTTAGGAATATAATCTAATAGGGTTTAGCAAAGCCTACCAGAGTTGTGTTTATCAGGGTGGACTGGCCCAAGTCCTTTCAGTCAGTAAATCCCATGGCTCTACCTGTCCCCACCTCCCCAATGCTGGGATTAAAATCACACTACCATGTCTGGCTTTTTCCCTTGGGTTTTAGGAATGAAACTTAGGACTCAACTTGGCACAGCAAGTACTTGATTGCTTAATCTTTCTCCTTAACTCTTACATTTTTATTCTGGTTACTCTTCTATTTGTCTTTGTTGGGGTTTCTACTGCTGCAACAGGAACTCAAGCAGAGCAGGAACCTGAAGGCAGGAGCTGATGCAGAGGCCATGGAGGGTGCTGCTGACTGGCTTGCTTTCTAGGGCTTGCTCGGCCTGCTTAGCCAGAACCACCAGCCCAGGGATGGCACCACCCACAATAGACCGGGCCCTCCTCCACTGATCACTAATTAAGTTAATACCTTGCGGCTGGATCTTAGGGTAGCGTTTCCTTAATTGAGCCTCTTTGCTCTCTGAGGATGCTAGTTGTGTCAAACTGAAGTAATACCAGCCAGTACATTACTGCAGTGATAAAACGCCATGACCAAGGCACCTTATAAATAAAGCATTTAATTAGGCTTATGGTTTCAGAGGGTTAGAGTCCATCACAGAGGGGCACT
This sequence comes from Rattus rattus, assembly GCF_011064425.1. Classification (NCBI taxonomy): domain Eukaryota; kingdom Metazoa; phylum Chordata; class Mammalia; order Rodentia; family Muridae; genus Rattus; species Rattus rattus. The sequence goes on along the minus strand of NC_046169.1, from coordinate 20,533,449 downwards.
GGATTGAGCATTCAGCAGAGAAGTTGGCTGGAGCACTAGCTGAGGGAATGATGGATTAAACTGCAAATTGGGAACAGAAAAGCACCACTAGGAGTAATTAAGAGATTTTTGAGACCCCAAAGCCCATTCCCAGGAATATTCTGCTTCTAATCCAGCCACATCTCTTCATCCTTCCCAAATAGTTCTATTAACTAGGCACAAAATATTCAAGCATATGACCCTATGGGGCACAACATTCTCATTCAAACCAACACGATTGTAAAAGAATGGTTTTACGCTTTATTCAGTGTATGTGCATGTGTGTGCTTGCATGTTTGTGCGTGTACATGTATGTGAGTATGTGAGTTCATGTATGTGTGTATGTAGAGGTCAGGAAAAAAGTCTGCAGGTGTCGGCTCTCTCTTTCAACATATGGATCCCAGGGATCCAATGCAAATCATGAGGTGTGGCAACAAGAACCTTTTCCAACTAATACAGCCAGCCCCAGTTTTTTAAATGTAAGGGAATACCAAGGACTCGGTAAAATCCCTGAGACGAGTTGTTCATGGCCACCACGAGCGGGGCGGGGGTGGGGGAATGTTAGGTTCTGAGATAATTCTGTAAGGCTTCTTTTGCTCATCTACACTAGCCTCTCCTACAAGGTACCTGGAATGTCCCCCATCTGAGATCGCCTGAGCAGAAGGATGCTGAGACCTGCTGCTGATACCATTTGGTCCACAGACGACTCAGAGCAGATGCTGTCTGTCAGAACCCCAGCTCTGAGAGCCTAGTGTCATCTTCACTGTGCAGTTTCATCCTAGGAGACAGACAGCCACCAGCAGGGTTCTCGAAATATTATTTTCTTTCCTCATTTGACTGATAAAAGTGAGGTGACAGGCTCAGTGGGCTTTCACAGAAAATGATTTCTCTTTCTCTATGTGACTCCAGTGGTGGAACTGAACATGCTCTGGGAACAACAACTTATCACAGCTCAAACAGAGCTCTGTATCTTTCTCTCTTTGTCCATTCTCTGTCTTCTCTTGGCTTAACACTGTTACAGTACACTGAGACCCCTTGGCTGGGAGCTAGGAAGGGACTGAATGATTGGGAAAGGGAAAGGAGAAATTTACTCACCATCTCCACAATCAAGAGACCCAGGCTGTTTCCCTAACCTCTCTGCTTCTCATATTCCTCTCCCATAAGAATTATCACATTATCATAATAACCACAGTGTACAGGAGTTTCCCTGCCCAGCGCTGCTTCCAAGATTTTTTTTCTGCCTGACCTGGTGACCTCTTTAACAACAGTGTTTTGTCTGGCCTTGCTAGGTCTGAGCTCTCTGCCCTTCTTCAATTGCTTTGTCATTGCCCATCACTGCCATGTCTTTTAGAGGAGGTGCCTTGTAAACCCAGCTTCCCCCTTCACTCAGGTTTATTCCTACCTCTGAAGCATGTGGACTTTCTGATTTTACTACAAGACATTCAGTTCTGGTGAGATTAAGATTTGCTTCTGTGGGTTAGAACACTTGCCGTACGTGGCAACCGGAGTTCAAATCCCCACAGATCATGTGAAAAGCTAGGAGGTTAGTCCCAGCACCTCATTGTATGAAGGCAGCATTATTGCTGGGGCTTGCTGGCTGACACTCCACCTGCAGTTTGAAGGAGAAATCCTGTCTACAGGGAATAATGTGGAGAATAACTGAATGGGAAACCCAATGTCCCTGGTATGCACATTCACAGACATGCAAACTTAAACACTCTTCAGTCTCTCTCTCTCTCTCTCTCTCTCTCTCTCTCTCTCTCTCTCTCTCTCTCTCTCTCCCTCTCCCTCTTCCTCCTCTCCCTCCCCCTCCTCTCTCTCTCCCTCTCCCTCTCCCTCCTCTCCCTCTCCCTCTCTCTCATCTATTCCTGAGTACAGAGTACTATGCTTTTTTTGTAAAGATGGACATACAGAGTAGAATAAAGAACAGAATAAAAGCCTTATAGAGTTCATGTCTCCCAAATAACCAGAAATGTCGACTTTCTTCCTTCACGTGCTTAAGAGTACTAAAACAAATAGTCTCTCGGACCTGGTGGTATAAATCTGCAATTCCAACTATTTAGGAAGCAGGACAATTGTTAAGTTAAAGGCTAGCCTGGACAACTTAGTGAGTTCCTGACTCAAAATAAAAAATAAAAAGTGCTAGAAGCATAGCTCAGTGGTAGAGCACCTGCCTGAAGGGCGTGTGGCTCTGAGCTTAATCCACAGTACTACAATGTCCTAATTTCTTTCCTGCTGTTGTGATAAAAATACTCTAGAAAAATGAAACTTATAGGAAAAAGGGGTTTATTTTCCTCTTACAATTCCAGGTTGCAAGTAGTTGCAAATCTATCATTGTGGGAACTCAAGGCAGGGACTTCAAACAGCTAGGCACTACCTCTCTCTGGTCAAGATCAGAAGAGACAAATGCACGCTTTTTGCTTACTTGCTTGCTTATGTTCATCTTGCTCTCTTTGTTTATATAGCTCAGGTTTTCCTGTCTCCTGAATGGTTCATCCACAGTGGACTGTGTCTTTTACTGTAAGTCAACCTAAGGCAATCCCCCACCAACATGTACAAAGGCCAACCTAATGTAAACTACCTTACATTGAGGCTCTTGTTGGTTATTCTAGGTTATAGCACATTGACAATTAAAGCTCCCCATAACATAGAAACATAGAAGTTGAAAGAAAGAAAGAAACCAAGAAACCAAGAAAGCAGGGGGAGGAAGGAAGGAAGGAAGGAAGGAAGGAAGAAAGGAAGGAAGAGAGAAGGGAGAAGGGGGAAGGAGTGAGAGAGGGACGGAGGAAGAAAGAAGGAAGGGAGAAAGAAAGAAAGAGAGAGAGAGAGAGAGAGAGAGAGAGAGAGAGAGAGAGAGAGAGAGAGAGAGAGGGAGGGAGGAGGGGGGAGGGAGGGAGGGAGGAGGAGGAAACAGAGAAAAGGAAGAGAGAGTTGGGAGGAAATGCATGTCTGAACTTGAAAGAGTATGAGATATAAAATGAACAAGAAATCCTGAAGTGTGAGCTCACTTCTGTCGGCACAGGCATGTTAATGTGTGTTCACACTGCCACTAAAGAGTTCACAGAAGTTCCACCTTAAAGCAGGGAGTACTTCTGAGCAGAAAAGCAGAAATGAAGAACAGACAGACTGCTATTCCTCCCAGCCCAGAATGCATCCATAAATGAATATGCCCAGGAAAAACTCATTTCAACCAAATACAACCTGTATATCAAAAGGACCAAGACAGCACATAAACAGGAGCTGCGCAAGGATGTATGAGGGAATAGAGAAAGGGAGATTGCACATCAAAAAGTCATACAGGAAAATACGGTCTTTGAGCACAGATCTGGAGTTACCAGGCCTTCATTCAAAAGGATGTTTAATGGGACATTATAAAGAACTGGAGCTGAAGGCAGAAATAGGAGAAATACTAAAGATCTCACGAGACAATGGTGAGGTGAAATACAAGCTGGATTGCAGTGCATTAGTGCCCTACTGCAAACCCACTACCTGGGAGGTGGAGGCAGGGGGATTAAAGATCATCCTTGCTGTAATAGCTGATTTCAATTGTCAACTTGACAACAGAATCATCTGGGAGACGGACCTCTAGGCATGCTTGTGGGGGATTATTTTGATTTGGTTAATCAAGATGGGGAGATCTACTGTGGATGTTACCATCCTTTGAGCTGTGATCCTGGACTGTATAAGGAGGAAAGGTGAGTTACAGATTATGATGTGTAATACAAAAATACATGACATTCATTATGGCTGAAATAGACATTAGAGACATCATCGGATGCTCTTGGGCCAGGCAATGGTTTCTTAGACTTGGCATCAAAAGCATGTGTAGCAAAAGGAAAAACAGATAACTGATCTCCTTGAAAACTTCAAAGATATGTGCCTACAAGGACATCGTCATGCTAGTGGGGGAGAGCAGCCCATGTGTTAAAAGAAAGCAATTGCAAGTCATGTGTCTAACAAAGGAAATTTATCCAGAATCTGTAAAAATAGGTTAGAATCCAGGAGTCAGAGTTGAATAAGTCTAAAGTAGACCATTGGAGATGGAAAGACGGCTCAGTTGTTATAAGCATTTGCTGCTCTTGAAGAGGACCTGAGTTCAGTTCTCAGCTCCTGCATTGGTGACTCCTAATGCCTTGGAACTCCAACTCCATGGTGTGTCTCCCTTTCTGGACTCCATGGACACCTGTACTTATGTGTACATACCCACACAGAGATACACATTTCTGTACAAACAATTAAAAAACAAGCAAAGCTTTTTAAAGAAAATCAAGCCATTTTCCAGTATTAGACTCCAGGGCAAGGAAGAGGTGAAGACATACTTAAAGTCAGGGGCCAAAAAGTAACTATACATCAATACTACAATATGATAATAGTCTATATCCAATACGATTGTTTATAATAAACCATCGTAGTTAATTTGTCTGTTGTTCTAATAAAATACTCTCAAAAGCAACTTAAGGGAGGATAGCTTTATCTTAGTGCACAGTTCTAGGGTACAATTCATCACAACTGAGAAGGCATAATGGCGGAGCATGAAGGTGCCAGTGACATTATACATTGTATCCAACTCAGGAAGCAGACAGAGATAGATGCTGGCACTCAGCTCACTTTCTCCTGTATTCCTAGGACCCAGTACAATGAATGGTGCCTCTGAGCAAGTCTTCCCATTTTAATTAACTTCATCAAGACTATCTCCCACAGTCCTGGCTAGAGACCCATCTCCTAGGTGATTCTAGATTTCATCAAGTTGACAACTGAGATTAGTCATCACAATAAGAACTGGGGTAGAGATAGAACACTTTTATGATGTTGGTAGAATGTAAATGGTATATGATAGACATATAGCATAGGACACTTTGGTAGCTCTCAAAATGATAAATACACTAGGCTAGTTTACCTAAATATAACCCAAATGTGTATGTTCTAGAAAAATTAAAACACACCACAAAAAAGCTAATAGATATGTATTCACAGCATACAAACACACACACACACACACATATATATATATATATGTCCCAAGTGTATACTCATTAATCTATAAAATAAGAACTAACAAACAAAACAATATTATTCAATATGAAAAGGCAATAAATGAAGACACACTATCACACTAATGAATCTTGATGTGATGGTTAACTTTCATTATCTACTTGGTACAATCATAATCACCTAGGAAGAGCGTATCCATAAGAGATTGCTGACTTTGGTTTGGTCTGTGAGTATATATGTGTGTTGGGAAGTAGGGAGATTGCCTCAATTAAGTTCATTGATGTGGGAAGACCCAACCCACTATGAGTGGCACCATTCCCTAGGCATGGGTTATAAATTGTGCAAGAACGGGAAAAAAATCAAGCTGCTTAAAAACAAACAAGCAAGTGATCATGCATTCCTTCGTGGTTCTCTATTAATGTGAATGTATTGTTTGAAATTCCTGCCTTGACTTTCACACAGGGATGGAATTGTAAGTCTAAGTAAACACTTTGTCCTGTATTTTGATAAAGGAATCTGAAAGGAAGCTAGGACACTTGGAAACATGATGAGTAAAAGAAGCCAGTCAAAAATTACTACACATTGTCTTAGTCCACTTATAAGAAAAATCTAGACTGAATGGCAGTGGTACACACTTTAGTCCCAGCATTTGAGAGGCAGAGGCAGGCAAATCTTTGTGAGTTTGAGGACAGCGTGGTCTATAGAGTAGGGTCTAGGATAACTCGTCTTAAAAAAACAAAAAAAACAAAAAACAAAAATAAAATAAACAAACAGAAAAACGAAGGTAGGAAGGATGGTCTAGAATAGGGAAATTCACATAATCATTAGTTGTTTTGTTGTTGTTTGTTTGTTTGTTTGTTTTTACTAGATCTGGGGCATTTGAGAGGAATAGGAAGTCTTGAACGGGTACTCAGTTCTTCTGTGGATTGACAAAAATGTCCTAAAATTGATTCTGGTGAGAACTGTCTAACTCCAGATTCATTAAAGTGCATTGGATTGGAAAACTCAAATGGCTGAATTGTATGGTGTGTGAATTGTAACTCAATGAAGTGGTTATAGGGAAAGAGGGAAAGTATTTTAAAGCATGTATGAATTTAGAGACTCTAAATCCCATAGGGCCTTGTTAAAGAAATACTGGCTGATAAACTTCAGCCAACCAAGAAATGAACAGTATTACTATGGTAAACAGACAGGCTATAAACACTGAATCCATGCCACTGTGGGACTAGGCTGAAACAAATACGATTTCACAGCAGTATGTATGTATTCTGTCCTGAAGATGATAATGCAATAAGTGAGATGAACCCTTCTGGGTCCATATGAATACATAAATGCATGAACAGAGAATAACCAGGGTTGGAGAAGAACCACCACCTCAGTGGTTAAGAGAGCTTCCTGCTCTTCCAGGGGGCCTTCATTTGGTCCTCAGTGCCCACATCAGGAGATGAGCATCATGTAACTCCAGCTCCAGGGTACCCAATGCCCTCTTCTGGCTAACACAAGCACCTGCACTCATGTACACATACACACAGAGAGACAAATGCACATGCAAGTAAAATTAATATTTAAAAAAAATATAACAGTACTGTTTTGGACATCTCTGGAATCTTTGAGAGGTGGGATCTAATTGAAGGAAGTGAGCCTCTAAGGTATTGGCCATTTCCTCTTTCTCACCAACCTTCTTTACTTCCTGTCCATCATGCAGTGAAGAAACTCTGACATAGATGGCCATTGTCATGGTGTTCTTCCCAAGTACACGGGGTCAAGCAGTCATGGGCTGGTCCTTTGAAACTGTGAGGCAAGGTGAGTTCTTCCTGCTTTAAGTTGTTTCTATTAAGTTCCACTAATGAAACAACAAGTGCGAATGGCAATTTAAAAAATTTTTAAATCCCCCATTTGGCTTCCATCACAGATGCTATTTTAGAAATATCCAGGAACAAAAAGAGAAGAAAACATGTCTGTCTGAGATAGGCTTGCTGAGAGTAATTTCAGTAGGCAGTAGCACCTATTTTCCTGCATATGGCATGACTTTATGGCCATAAAGAAGTCATGTTGTATGCAGGAAAATAGGTGCTACCACTTACTGAAATAACAGCATATAACATACAATGTATTACAGTACAATTGTATTATATACAATATGTATAAAGTATGAGCTATGGTATGTGGTATATGGCATATGATATATATTATACACACACACACACACACACACACACACACACACACACACTCCAAAGCAGATGGTAGCTGGTGAGTGATGCATGGGATACAGCATAAATTAATTGATATCTCAAAATATGCTGTAATAAATAGTGGCACAAAGGAGAAATAATGTCTTTATGGTGGAGAAACCTGGAGATGCCACCAGGACCAAGTGAAGGAAGCGAACATAACCTCATAGAGTGTTATGGTCTGATTGGGCACTGAGCATTTAACACTGAGAACAAAATGGCATCCGGTGACATTCATACCCAGATTGCATGAGGCAGATCTGCTCACAGAAAGACATCATTAGATAGACCATCTCATGGCATGTAAGATGCATACTCTTAAATTGTTGGGCCAGCTCGGAGAGGTGAACTCATTCTATCCACACACAGGAATCAGAGAGAGCAAGCCAGAAGTAGTGTAAGGCTATAAGCCATCAAAGTTCACCCCGGTGGGAGACTTTCTCCAGCAAGTCTGTACCTCCTAAAAGTGCCATAACGTCCCCAAATGCACCACCAGTTGGGGACCATCTGTTCAAATATATGAACCTAGGCAGGATATTTCTCATTCAAAACATGATTTGAGCCCTATCATTAAGGTCTGAGTTTAATTTAAAGACCTTGCCTTGGCAAATAAAGTAGGAAAGTGATTCAAGATGATTCTTAGCATAAACCTCAGACCTCTACATGCATGTATGTGTGCCCAGAGTCATTACAAGTGCATGTACCCATACATGTATACCACTCACAAGCACACATGAAAGTGGAAAAAAGAGAAGTGTTGTAAGAAGTATCTGAATTTGAGCCCCCCTCACTCAACAAAAAGGAAGGAGTAGGAGGAAGAGGAGAAGGAGGAGGAGGAAGAGGAGGAAGAGGAAGAGGAGGAGGAGAAGGAAGAGGAAGAGGAGGAAGAAGAGGAGGAGAAAGAGGAGGAGGAGGAGAAAGAGGGAGGAGGAAGAAGAGGAGGAGAAGGAGGGGGAGGAGGAGGAGGAGGAGGAGGAGGAGGAGGAGGAGGAGGAGCAGAAGCCAAGTTAGGAATGGCTACGTGTGTTTATAATCTCAGCATTTAGAGTTGGCACCAGAAATTCACTGAATGGACTGTGAGGAGTGAAGCTCTACAGGAAGTAGAAAATGAGCTCACACCTTTGAAAAGTGTGTGATTAGTTAATTATCAGAGTCACAGAATCCAGAATTCTCTGGGAGATAGGCCTCCAACATACCTGTGAGGGATTATCTTGATTGAGGACCCATGTTAGTTGTAGGTGAGACCAGTCTCCAGGCAGGGAACTATGGTGTGTAAGATGGAGAAAAGGAGGTACCAACCTTCAAGCGTTCATTGTCCTCTCTCACTGATTGAGAAAGTCATGTGACTGACTGCTCCAAGATCCCATTTGCCTCAGCTTTTCCACCATGATGAACTTGGACTAGAAGTCTGAAGAAACCCTTTCTCCCTTAATTTGCTTTTGTCAGAGTATTTTATCACAGTGACAGGAAGAGAAAACTTAAAAGAAAGGGTATATCTAATCTCTACCTCCTAATCCTTTTCCTTTCTCTTTTCTTTCTTCCCTTCTCCCTCCTTCCCTTCCCTTCTCCTCCTTCCCTCCCCATTTCCCCCCTCTTCCACCCTTTCCCCTCCCCCCTCACTCCTTCCCTCCCTCTCCTTCCCTTCTTTCCTCCACCCTCCTGCTTCTTCTTCTAACTCTCTTCCATTCTCCCCACTTCACTCCCTTCTGTCTCCCACGTACTGAGCATCTTGGTTCTAATTCATTCTCAGCACTGCCTTCTTCACCACATCATCAGAGTCAAATGATGCTAGACTGAGACCTCTGGTGTTAGATGCTAAAATAAACTTTCCCTGTTTCTGTTAAGAAAATAACATCTTAATTCTGTTAAGAAAATAAGTATCTTGTCACAGTGATGAAAAGAGACTAGCTCAAACCTCCCTTATTTCAGGCAACCAACAACTGATACACCGAAGGCTCAGACAGAAAGTGAAGGAACAGAAAAGGTTACATCCCTTCCCTTTTTTTATTAGTTTTGTCATCCTTTGTCTCCTGATATAAGACACAAGAATTTCTAGTTTTCAGCTCTTGGAGTTATTGAACTTATCCCAGAAGCCTCCTCATTCTAACCCCAGTTCTCAGACCTCTGACCTCACACTGACAGGCTTCCACATCTCCTGCATACTTTTCTGGAGTGGAGATTATGAGACATCCTGGATAGTCACATGAGCAGATTTCACAATAACAGTATTGTTTGCATTAAAATGCAGCATTCCTCTGACATGCCCGCATGTAGCTTAGTGGTTCTCTAAAGAACCTTGACTAATGCAGTTTATAATTTTATGAGGAAATGAGGCCTTGTAGAGCTTTGCTCTTGTGTACAAAATTGGGCTCTGAGCCGTCTTACAAGCAAAAAAAGAAAAAGAGCGAGATACATTGAACTTGGCTGTTGAGCTTATGTGACGAATACATACCTAGGTCTATATATTTTGGAGATAAAACGTTTCCATAGTACTAAACCCCACAAGGAATTTATCTCAGTCGTCTCTTCAAATGCCTTAAGTTCAGGGAATAGAAAAGACATTAACATTGAGAACAGTGAGCAAATAATTTATGACTGGTGAGACATAAAATGGTTGTGGGACTAAGATGTGGAAGCCACAAGGGTTGGGGACAATTTGAGCAGTGTGACCGGATTTAAGCAGCTACTTCCTTTGCCTCAAATATCTCCATTTCTCAGGATATACATGATTTCCATTGCTCAGGATATACATGTATGTATATGTATATACATATACATATACATATACATATACATATACATATACATATACATATACATATACATATACATATACATAAATGTGGGGGGGGGGCTGTTCAACTCTATTGCATTGGGGTTGATACCTGGAACAAATTCATTTGTCATGAGTCTGTTTAGGCTAAGCCTTGAGTTGCTTCTCTCTTTATCGGTGAGTATCTAAGTCATAGGCCTTCTCTGGGCCTCAGTTTCCTTGTCTGTAAATTAGAAACTGGAGAGATGGCTCAGTAGATAAAGCATTTGTTGTACAAACACAAGAATTTGGCTCAGTAGATAAAGCATTTGTTGTACAAACACAAGAATTTGAATTCGGATCTCCAGCACCCATGGGAAAAGTTCGATGTGGCCATATGGATCTTTATTTGTTCATGATCTATTGTTGTGATAAGTATTATGATCAAAAGCAACCTGGGAAGGAAAAGGTTTATTTGGTGTATATATCCATAGCCTTAACCATTGAGGGAAATCAGGGCAGGAGCTCATGCCTGGGACCTGGAAGCAGGAGTTAAGCAGGGGTAATGGAAAATTGCTACTTGTTGGCTTGCTCCCCAGGGTGTATCACCTTGCTTTACTATACGACTGAGAACTGCTTGTCCAGGAGGGACACCATCCTCAGTTGGTTGGTTTCTCTCACATGAAATATGAATCAAGAGAATGTCTCCACAGACTTGCCCTATCATAAGGAGGCATTTTCATTCCAAGATCACCCTAGCTGTGTCAAGTTGACAGTTGACTAGCCAGCATATCCAAAGCTAGGGCTCATAGACAGAAGGATTCCTGGAGATCATTGGCTAGCCTAGCCAAATTGGCAAGCCTCAGGGAGGAAGGGGCAGTACAAAGTGATTGAGAAAGGCATCAACATCTTGCCGCCATGCCATACTTATTTGCATGCACAGAGAGAGGGGCAGGGGAGAAAAGGAGGGAAAATGGAAGGGAGTAAGGGAGGGAAGGAAGGGGATAGAAGGGAGGGAGAACGGGAGAAAGGAAGACAGGGAGACAGAGACTGGGGTGGGGGAGACACCATATAGTGTATGGAGTGGGAATACAACAAAACTCAATACAATATCTAGGACATAGTAGGAATCAGTAAATGCTTTTCTCTTTCTTATCCTCAAGTCACTTTTAATTGAGTTGTCCTCTGAGAAAATAATTCTAAGAAGCCAAACATGTTTCTAAGACTTGTCTATGAAGCTCAGTTCCAGGACAGTGATTTGTTGTTTTTAATTTAAAGCCAATTAATCTTTTCCTGTGGGTTTCCTCCTTCTGCCCAGTGACCATGTCCTATGCCCCTAGGGCATCTAAAAAAGAGATATTAGAAGGCTATAATAAATGAAAGTTGGTAAAAATAGCCCGATTGATTAAAATGCTTATCTTGTAAACATGAGAACCTAAGTTGGGTGCCCAGAAAATGCATTTTTAAAAAGCCAGATGTGCTGTACACACTTGCAATCCTGGTGTTGCGGGGGTGGGGCCAAAAAACACTGGGCTCCAGGTTGATGGAGAGAACCTGTCTCAAGGGGATGAGGCAGAGAATGATACAAGAGGACATCCAACGTCCTTCTAGGACCTGCACACATGCATGTGTGGATACATGCACCCACAGACATATGCATATATATGCGCACGCACGTGTGCACTCGCGTGCGCACACACACACACACACACACACACACACACACGGCCAAACTTCTTTACTTCTTAATCTGTAATCAGCACTATGGTAGGTTTGTGTGTATTCCCAATGGTAGTAATAATTTTTAAATTAAATTTCTGAATTATATGAGGAGATTTTTACATATAGTACTATCTAACAGGTGAGGTCCTCCTCACCATTTCATTATAAGAAAATAAGGAAGAAAGTCTCACGGAATATGAATTAAAGTTCTCTCTCTCTCAACCCCTGCTTCGTGCAAGGTCACCATGGATTCATTAGTCAACATTCACTAGGTCTAGTTTTACAAGAAGCTACAAATCCACTTAGCCGTGCTGCGAGCTAGGCTGTACTTCCCCCAAGAGAAACACGAGAGAGATACAGAGTGAATGTTTTGCTGAAATCCTATGATTCTTTATGGTAGGCATTCTTGTATTTACTAGTATAGCTCTACCATTAACAACAGAGTTGGGGGAGGTGTTGCTGAGAAGCAGAGAGACGAGAGGAATAGATAGTGTGCTGGGCACTGTTTCATTATAACGAGGAGATTATAGAACAACACAAATATTAAGCAGCAGGTTGGAAAGCTTGTTACCAGTCCCGACAGGAAGTGTTTCTCTTCAGCTGTGTAGCACATGTGGTAATTTACCTGGTCTAAGCAGAACGCTGCTGTGGTTTGAATGGAAAATGTCCCCTGTAAGTTTTGTGTTTGAACACGTGAACTCCCATTGGCAGTGCAGATTTGGAACGTTACAAGACCTTTAAGAGATGGAGCCTCACTGGAGGAAGTAAGTCACTGGGCAGGAAGGCTTGAGGTTAGGCACCCTGCCTCATTTCCTGTCTGTTCTCTCCAGAATGCAGATACCGTGTGACTTGCAGCCTTATATTCCCATGTCCATGCCTTTCCCACCATGAACTGTAGCCCCTAAAACTGTGAGCCAAAAGAAGCCCTTCTGCCTTTAACATTTCTTCTTTTAAGATATTTTTGTCACAACAATGAGCAAAGTAATATAAACACATTCCACAAACCAGATCAAAAGCTCAGGGGCTTAGAATGAGCTCCTGGGCAGGTTTCTTCTCAGCCCGAGGCAAGGATGGCCAGGTGTAAGAAGTTCAGGTAACAAAGTGAGGATTTCAAAACAGCCATGGCAAGTATAGGGGGAAACACAAACAGAAGGTCAGGTAGTGATACATAACTTTAATGCCAGCACTCAGGAGGCAAAGGCATGGTGGAACTCTATGAGTTCTAGGCCAGCCTGGTCTACAGAGAGAGTTCCAGGACAGCCAGGGCTACACAGAGAAATTCTGTCTCAAAAAAAGAGCAAGAAGAAGAAGGTGTAGGAGGGAGGAGGAGAAGAAGGGAGGAGAAGGAGAAGGAGGAAGAAGGTGAAGAAGAGGAAGAGGAGGAAGCGAAGGAAAAAGAAGACGACGACAATGACAAATCACAGAACAGGCACACAGAAAGACTTGAATGATGCCTATGGAATAACATTTGGAGTTGGAAAGATTTGAGAAGTGGGGCAAAGAGTCCCAGCTAAATTGATTTATTTCCTGAAGCAGCAAACAACTGTAGTGAATAACTGCGTTTTCTCTTAAATTGAGACCAAATGGCAAAAAGAGGAGCTTATTTAAAGGCCAAACTTAAACAGAAAGTGAAAATGCCATATTGGAAATCCATCATCGATAAATGTTTACATTTTAGGCCCTCTCCCAAGAGGAAGGGCAATTATAAATAAATACAATATTTTATATTGAATTTTAGGAGACTCTGGAACCAGCACATATGGATGCTTGAAATATTAGATGCTAAAAGAGCCTCCTTCTCTCTCCTTTTCTCCTCAGTCCTCATTTCTCCCCTCCCTCTCCTAATTTTTAAAACTCTCCTCCTTCTCCTTCTCCTCCTCCTCCTCCTCCTCCTCCTCCTCTTTCTCCTCCTCCTCTTCCTCCTCCTCCTCCTCCTCCTCCTCCTCCTCCTCCTCCTCCTCCTCCTCCTCCTCCTCCTCCTCCTCCTCCTCCTCCTCCTCCTCCTCCTCCTCCTCCTCCTCCTCCTCTTTCTCCTCTTCTTCTTCTTCTTCCTCCTTCTCCTCCTTCTCCTCTTTTCTTCCTCCTCCTCTTTCTCCTTTTCCTCTTTCTCCTCCTCCTCTCCTCTCCTCCTTCTTTTCTCCTCCTCCTCCTCTTCCTCCTCCTCCTTCTTCTCCCCATCTTCCTCTCCTCCTTCTCCTCCTCCTCCTCCTCCTCCTCCACCTCCTCCTCTTTCCCCTCCCCATCCTCCTCCAACTCTCCTCTTTTTCTTTTCACTACTCAGACTGACTCTCAGACACCATTGTGAATGCTAAGACTGACCCTATGAAGAGCTATTTTCACAGGCTGACAGTTTAATCCTCAAGAGTTAAAAAAGAAAATGGGGCCAGTAAGATAGCTCAGTGGGTAAAGGTTACCTTCTTTCAATCCCTGAAGCTCACAGGTAGAAAGAGAAAAGACTCCAGCACGTTGTGTTCTGACTTCCACATTCCACTATGACACGCAAGAACCCCCAGACATATATACAAAATCAATTAACGTTAAAAAAAAAAAGAGTTAAAAGTAGCCAGACATGATGATAGAAATCTGTAATTTAGACCAGGGTAGAGTGTAGGTGTGAGAGAGAGTGTGTATGTCTGTGTGTGTGTGTCTGTGTGTGTGTCTATGTATGTATGATCAGGAGTTCAAGTTCTACATCAGCCACATAAAGAACTTTAGATATCCTAAAATACATGAACTCCTGTCTCAAAACAAGCAGACAGGTGAACAAAGAGTCAAAATTATCCATGCCAAATGAGCCACTTAGCAAAAGAAATAAATTCATGTTCATTCAAGTACATGTGTGCAAATGTTTATGACAGTCTTGTTTATTTTTAAAAAATATTGTGTTATGTAATTGTTGTTTTTAAGTGTGTGTGTGTGTGTGTGTGTGTGTGTGTGTGTGTGTTCATGTGGCTGCAGAGACCAGAAGATGAGCTGAACTTATAGGTGGCTTTGATCATCGTGAAAATTTGTAAGTTCAGATAACCAAATTTAACCAAATTTTCTCATCCTGAGCAAGCACAAGAGCTCTTCAGCACTAAGGCATCTCTAACCCCGTGTCAGTTTTTTTATATACAAAAGAACCAAAACTTGGAATCAAACTAAATGTTTAACAGCAGATTAATGGGTAAGGAACTGTGATAATACAATAATTGGGATATTCCTCAGTCATAAATAAGACTCAACTACAGATTCTTTTACAAAACTCAAGATTCAAAATATACTGAAGGTATAGCTTAGAGGTGACTTGCCTTGTGTGTGTGGCTCTGGGTTTCATGCCAAGCACTGAAGCCACACAAACACACACACACACACACACACACACACACACACACACACACACTACTATTATTGTTGTTGTTATTATTATAGGCGAAGAGCATTACATAATTTCACTTGCTTAACATTCTAAGTATACCAATTAATTTATAGAGGCTGGAATGTCAATGAATGCGTAGAAAGAGGTTAAGATGTTACAAAGGGGACAAGAACTGGGATGGTGGAGCGCTCTCCATTGTGACTGAAGAAATGGCTTCATGATGATGCATGCCAAAACCAGTCACATTGTTCATAGTAAACGTATACCACATGGGTACTCTGTCAGTGATCCTTCAACATATCTGTTGAGAACAATCCCATACAATATGGTAGTGAAGCGTGTACAATCTCACACTTTTCAATACTATGCAAACATTTATCCCCTGTACAGGGAGCGATTCTGCAAAGGAGACCATGACTTTTCACCGTTACTGTTACTCGAATCATAAAACAAATCGGTCAAAGCCAAGAGCGCCAAGGCTGTGCGTGGGGACGAGATCATTCTCTGATATGCCTCCTAGAGAAATGCTAGTTTAGGAACATTAGAAACCCAGGTCTGAGACATGCCCATGTCAGGAAAGTGCTTGCCATACAAGCCTAATGATCCAAGTTTGCTCTCAGAACACATATTTAAAAAGCCTGGCGTGATAGTACACACTTGGAATCTCAGTGCTGGGGAAGAGAAGCCAAGTGGATCCCTGGGGCTCTATAGCTAGCCAGCCTAGATGAATTGAGAGGCCCCAAGCCGCTGAGAGAGCCTGTCTCAAAAACAATACGGTAGACAACAAACTGAGGAACAACATCTGGGATTGCCCTCTGCCTCACACGTGAACACGGAAAACATGCACACACACCATCTCCATATACGCAGATGTCAGACTCCTCACTGAGAAAGTGCTCTGCTCTGGCAGCGGAGAGCATCTACCTACCGTTTGGCTCATATTGAACCATCATCAGTCTGCAAGTTGTGTTTGACCCTTTACTGCTTCTATTTGTAACAGAAGATCTCAGATCCTTAATTAATCCTTCCGGGACCTTTAATACATTTTAAGTGTTTACTAAGCCTGGCAAAGTGATTGATTGCCTCTGGTTAATACCTTTATACTCAAGGTTAATTATTGCTCTCTGATATTGTTTTTTATTTATTAGCCTCCTTGAATACAGCTGGCAACTGCTGGTTAGTTAAGTGAACCAACCATTAACACGAGGCCTGGAGGGTCAATGAAGGGTCTAGTTACTAATTTCTTGGCCACGGAAGACATGTGCGAACCCTATAAAATAAAAATGCTTACCTTGAGCATCTGGTAGTTAGCTAAATGGTACTATAAATGGATGGTGCAGTGTGGAGCTTGCCTTTCCCCACAAGGCAAATAACCATGAAAAAGGAAAGTCAAGCATAGAATGGTAGGCAGAGGCTGGAGAGATGGCTCAGCGGTTAAGAGCACTCACTGCTCTTCCAGAGGTCCTGAGTTCAAATCCCAGCAACCACATGGTGGCTCACAACCATCTACAATGAGTTCTGACGCCTTCTTCTGGGCTGCAGGTGTATGTGCAGGTAGAGTATTCATATACATAAAAATAAATGAACTTTAAAAAAAAGAAGTGGTAGGTAGAAGGGGGCAGGAGGGAAAGGGATATTAGCTGAGTTTTCCTTGAATGAGTTGGGAGATAGGCACAGAAATTTCCAGAAATGGCAAAAGACGCTGTTTCTTTAGTAAAGGGCTTACTGTGCAAACGTGAGGACCTGAGTTCTGATCCCCAACACCCGTATAAAAGACAGGAGTCGTGATGCAAACCTGTGATCCTGGCACCGAGTGAGTGGATGGAGATGGGGGGTGGGGGGTGGGGGGGTGGGAGGATTCCTGAAACTTGGTGGCTGACCAGTCTACCTGAACTGGTGAACTCCAGATTCAGTGAGAAACTGTCTCAAACAATTAAAAAGACTGAAGAAGACACCCCCTACCCAGCGTCCACTTCTGTCCTACACACATACCTCCACATGTGTGTATATATACACAAGCATGTGAGGAGAGAGAGAGAGAGAGAGAGAGAGAGAGAGAGAGAGAGAGAGAGAGAGAGAGAGAAAGAGAGAGAGAGGGAGGAGAATTCAGTACAAAGATCTCTGGCCTATACACATCTACTCTGCACCTCCCATTTCAATAAATCGTCCTTTAAAAGATGGCAGGGCCCTTGCTATGAATGAAAGATGTGAACCTGGGAGCTTCACACCAGGCAGGGGCTGGCTTCCCGCTGACTACAGACTACAGAAATCAGCACAGTTATGTGCGTATCCCAGCCTGCAGCTGCTGCAGGAAGCCCTTCCAAATGCAGGCAGGACCCTGAGCATCCCCTCAAAGGGGGCTCAAAGGGGAGTGGGGGTGAGGAATGAACTACAGATAGTGAAGTAAGCTCAGAAAGTAATTTCTGATGTTGTGATTTGAAGTCGAGGATGTCACTGATGGAGAATGGAAACCTGCACAGTGGAGTCATCACACACACACACACACACACACACACACACTCACACCTCACACACATACACACACAGAGACAGACACACACACTCACAGACACACACACTCACACACACCCACACACACAAACACACACAGACACACACACACAGACACACACACACACACACACACACACACACACACACACACACACACACACACACACACACACACACACACACACACACACACACACCTGTGACACATTCCAAATTTCCTGGCTTCCCTGCTTTAAATGGTGAACCCTGACAATGGGCACCGCATGGTAAGAAAGGTGGAATAAAAGCAGTTTTCCCTTGAGATTCAACTGTCCCTTCAAAAATGGTTTAAAATGTCCATTATGTTCATTTATTTGTGTTTCTCATTTCTTTGACCAGTGCTAGAGACTGAACCTGGAGCCTCATTCATACAAGGCAAGTGCTCTACCACGGAGCCAGCCCTCAGTCTGAGAGACACATT
The DNA here is from genome assembly GCF_011064425.1 of Rattus rattus. Lineage (NCBI taxonomy): Eukaryota > Metazoa > Chordata > Mammalia > Rodentia > Muridae > Rattus > Rattus rattus. The sequence goes on along the minus strand of NC_046169.1, from coordinate 20,515,399 downwards.
CAGACATGCGAAGCTTCCTAGAAGACTCCCAGACAGCTGAGCTAAAGGAACGAGATCCAAACCAAGCTTCCTGGAAGAGGAGGCGATTCATTTATCAAACTGGGTGAAGCGGAGACCATCTATGCCACCTAGAAAAGGCTCAGACCAACTGAGCTGCCTGGAAGAGAGCCCCTCTCTACCCCAAACCCTCAAGCTTCTTAGAATTTGTCCAATAAACTCTGGGTTTCTAGCTTTCATGAGCGACCACCCATGCTAGAGTGGACTGTTGATGATGTAGCTATCTTTACGGTGTTCTGTTCTCATAAATAACCTTTAATCCTATTCCTGTATGTAACCCCAATAAAATGCATTGTTTCACCAAATCGGATTTTGGTGGTGTCCTTGCTTCAGTCCGTTGTCAGTTCATATCAGGGCTGAGTAGATACTTGGTCATGTCTCCCCAGGAATAGTATTGCATAACCCCTTCATTGCTGCATCCTGAACCCTCCTATTAAAGAGGGAGCATCATGTATCATCAGGTGCAGATTTAGCCTTCTACTGAGCCATGCTCTAGTCCAGTGAGGTATTGACACATAGCTGGCATTGCAACTGTGTCTTCAAAGGGCCATCCCAGCACTGTAACAAGTCAGCTGCAGTGTAGAAGAACAGGGGAATGATTAGACCAGGGAATTCCATAACCAACACTAAATTCACAAATCTTACTATGCTGGCTGGCCAGCAAGCTCCAATAGTCCTCCTGTCTGTACCTCCCAGGTCCTGAGATGACAATCACACGCCACTGTGTCTGGCTTTTTACACGGAGTGCTGATGACAGAACCCAAGTCGCCACGTTCGTGTGGCAAACACATATCAGTTGGGCTGGCTCCCCAGCACAGAGAGCTGTCTCTTTAAAAGGAGAGCATTTACTGTCGGAAAACAGCAAGCCTTTGCGAGACGATTCCTAAAGGCCTGTACTACCGTTCACCGACAGCAATCTTGAAAAGTCTCAAGCGAACTTCACCATCTGCCACCGTCACTTCAGGCATGGCTGGATGTGCTGAATCACAGTAAGTGGAGAATCAGCTCTCGCAGCAGTCACGACCTACTGCCGAGCCTTCTCCTGCTGCGTGCCCCACTCAAATTAACACCTTTTGGGACTACCTGGTAAATGGACCAGCGGAACAAACCAAAACAAGCAATATAAATGCTGCCTTCAAAATCCCAAGAGTCCATTAAGCAACGTGTCTTTTCTTCGATTATAGAAGTGTCCAGAAAGGATGATAAAAGAAGGCCCCTACCACATGCATTCTCTCTATATTAGTTATTCTCCTGTTGCTATGATAAAACACCATGGCCCAAAAGCAATTTTATGAAGAAAGGGATTAGTTGGGATTACAGTTCTGGGGAGATTGAATCCATCCTGGCTGAAAAGGCATGGCGTGGCAGCAGATATAGAGCTGGATGATTATTTCATGTGCGCACGCGGGCAGAGAAGGAACAGGAAGTGGAGCCAGGCTGTAAACCCTTAGAGCCCATCGCCAGTGAGGTACTTCTCAACAAGGCTTCCCCTCCTGAACGTTCCATAGCCATCCCAACAGCGCCACCAACTGGCGAACAAGGATTGTAATACATGAGCCTATGAGGGGCATTTCTCATACAAACCATGACGTACTGAATTTAGACTTCTCAGCATTCCACACTCTTGGCCAAATAATATCCTTTTTATTATTTATTTTATTTTAATGGGTATGCATGTGTATATGTTGTGTTTGCAGGCTTGAGGAATAGAAGAGGATGTCATATTTCCTAGAGCTAGAATTATAGTTTTGCATCACCTAATGTGGATCCTTGGGTCTTCTGAAGAACAACAATAACTCTTAACCATTGAACCATCTCTCCACCCCCAGGACACCTTTTCTTTATAAAAGATCCAATCTGTATCATTCTGTTGTCGCAACATGACGAAGACTATGCCACACTGCTTACCGTGAAAATGGAAATTTAATTAAGGCACTAAATAAAGCATTCAAGTGAGAATGGTATATAACACGTAGAGGGGTTGGCAGGAAGGAAACTATGTCCATCTCTCCTCCCCTGCTGGGGAATGGTGCTGGTTTTATAATCTGTCCATCTAAGATAAAGCCACCAGACTTTGCAAGTCTGGCACTTGTGTCTTTGTGATAATGAGAAAATAGTGCTCTATGGGGCAAGCGAAGCTCGGAGCCAGGAGACAACTGCTGTGATCAGAAGCTTGCCTGGATCCCATATCTTTCCACCTCCAGGTTCCTCACCTCTGCCCCATTTCATGGTGCAACCTCTCCCTTTCTTTGGGTGAGACACAGGCAGTCACCTGGAACTAAGCTTGGCTTAGTTGTTCATCTGTATGCTGCTCTTTTGACACATTTCTGAATATATGTATGCAAGTCCTTAATGCGTTCATGTTCAAATTCTAGAATGCTGAAATCTGTCAGAAACATGATCCTCCGAGGCTTTGACCAAGGTGAGATAAACTTTTCTCATTGGCCAGCAAAAAGCTCTTTAATTACTAAGTAGCTAAATGGCAAGACAGATCCAATGCACAGGGTATGAAAACAAGAAAGAAATTAAAGAAAATAACTGAAGTCTACTTAGCAATGGAGGATAAATACTTAAGAAGAAGGGTCATACTAACATTACTATGGTTTTAGAAAATCATAGCAATAGCAGGAAAATAATGGGAGGAGTCTAAAAGATAAAAGAAAGTTCTAGTTACTTGACAACTAGAGCTGGGGATGTGACTGAGCGGGTAGAGTACTTGACTAGCAAGTATGGAGCCCTTGGATCAATCCCAACACTGCATAAACCAGGCGCAATGATGTGTGGTTATTATCCCTGCAGTCAGGAGATACAGACAGATGAATGCAGAGTACAAGGTCATTTTTGGTCACTTAGGAAGTTCAAGACCAGCCTGGGTATATGAGACTTTACGTCAGAGATAGATAGATAGATAGATAGATAGATAGATAGATAGATAGATAGATAGATAGACAGACAGACAGACAGATAGACATAGGTAGGCAGGTAGGTAGACATACATACATATATGATAACTAATTGGAAGATGTCATACTTAAATTGGTTCTAGGAGTCAGATGTAAAGAAAGATAGAATGAATGAATGAGCGAACGAATGATTGCATTGTTGAGCAATTGAAACATGAAAACTTGAGTAAAAATCCCAGAACCTATGTTGGTTTTTTATTTACGTCATGTGTGAAGAAACACCTCTAAGCACAGTTATCAGAACACAGGGACAGAAAGATCACTGAGGATTTCTGGCCAGCTGAGCTAGCCTATTAGTGAGTTCAAGCCAGTGGGAGATTGTTTCTCAAAAAAATAGGGTGGACAACATTTGAGAAATGAAGACTGGGCATGTCCTCTGGCCTCCACAGACCAATACACACATGTACCTTCATACACATGAACATATACTCAAATGCGCACACACACACACACACACACACACACACACACTCACACACACACACACACACACAGCATCCTTTCCAAACACCAAGAGAAAATGGGTAACATCAACATGTTTCATTGGCAGCAGGACCCCCAGAAATAAAGTAAGATTCATCATCTTATTGCTATGAATGAAGATGCTGCTCACCCATGCATGTTGCTGGCATGAATGGAAACGAACAGCCACACACAGGGAATGGTGTCAATACCTTCTTCCTATGAGTGTGTGGTCCATAGGTATCGACCCTCCCTCACTTGGCCTGGAGCAATGCCTTGGTCCCAATCTGCAAGCCTTCCCCTCATTCCTTCATCCCAGAGCCACTTAACCCACGAGTTTTCTTGGCCTCCTTGAGATTTCCCAAGTACTCTGTGATTCAGCCTCTGATAATCATCACAACCATTGCAGGCATTTATTGAGTGTTTGATTAGTGCCTGACCTCTAACTCTTGTACTACCATCCAGTCAATTTCATTAAAAACAGCTATTGACTGTTTGCTCAGTAAAAGTCAAGCCCTGTCAATTTGTTTCCCCTAATAAATATATATATTTCAACCTGGTCCAGTTCTCTTACCATCTCTGTCTCTGTCTTCTGAACAATAATAGTCAGGATCTCCCAACTCATAGAAGCATTCTTCTGCTTCTCCAACATCTCCAAATGACCCTCTAGCTGGAAAAACATTCAAAACCATGGTCTTTGGCAAGCACTGGAACTCCAGAACCTCTCAGCTATCCAACATCAATGAAGAAGCAGTACTGCACATGGTTGTGGCTCATAAATGTATGATGTAGTCTTTAACCTGGATATGCAGTGTCCCCCAGGACTACTTTTCTAGTTTCCTTTCTGTTGCTATGATGATACACTCTGACCAAATGCAGCCTGGGGAGGAAAGGGTTTATCTGGCTAATATGTCCATAGCATAGTCCATCTTTGAGGGACACTAGGGCAGAGATTCAAGGCAGGAACCTGGAGGACAAAGCTGTAGAGGAACTCTTTAACTGCTGGCTTGCTTGTGGACTCATGATTATTTATATTTATATTTATATACTATATACTATATAAATATATTATATATGTATTATTTATATATTATATAAAATTATATAAATATATTATATAAAATATTCCTTGATCCTCATGAAAAAATATATTCCTAACATATAGCATGAGCTGTTGTATATTTAAAATGAGCTTGAAAGACAGTGTTCCTCTCTTGCTGGGGCGTGTATGTGTGTGTGTGTGTGTGTGTGTGTGTGTGTGTGTGTGTGTGTGTGTTTTGTCTGCACCACTTGGATTCCTGGAACACAAGGATGTCAGAGGAGAGCCTCTAGCCTAGCACTAGAGTTGTAAGTAGCCATGTGTGTGGGTTGGGAATTGAACCTGAGTCCTCTGGAAAAGCAGTCAGTGCTATTAACTACTGAGTCCCCAAGTAGGTTTGTTATACATCCCAAGACCACCAGCCCAGGGAATGGTACCACTCATGGTGGGCTGGGTCCTCTTCAATCAGTTAACAATAAAGACAGTCCCTCATATATATGCACAAGCTAGTCTAACAAGGACAATTGCTCAGTTGAGACATCTCTTTCAGGATGTGCTAGGATGGCCACATTGACAGTTTATGCTAATTAAGACAACAGCACAATACTTGAAATTTCTATGAAATAGTACCATGCTACATGCATAAGCATAATCTTGCTTCTAACTGGCACTGCTCCTCTGTTTTCCCTTTTCTCATTTTGCTCCACAATTTAGCTCCTGTCATCCAACTTTATACACTTATCCTAGCACTTACCACTGAATATTATAATCATCTGCTTGGTGTGTCCCTTCTAGACGGAACTGTGAAAGACAGAGCTCTGTCTTTATTTTCTGTGGATCACTGTCTTTAGAAAGCAGGTGCCCTCACATTACACAGAGTATAAAAATATCTTATAACACTTGTACTCTGTGTCCAAGGCTGCTAAATGCACCTCAAAATATTTTCTTGATCCCCATGAAAAAATATATACACCTAACATATAGTATGAGCTGTTGTATATCTAAAATGAGCTTGAAAAAACAGTGTTCCTCTCTTACTGGGCATCAAAGACAGGTCCTGTGCATCCTCTGCAAATGTTCTAGCACAGAGAAATGTCCTTAGCCCCTCATTGGAGGATGCCAAGCAGGTTCTCCATCATTGAGCCATAGTCACTTAGGGTTTCTGGGCAAGTTCCTTACTCTTGAGACACTCCTCAGCCCTCATTTAAGGTTTCTTAGCAGTTGTTCTACCACTGAGCCACACCTCCAGCCCCTCACTGGGGGTGTTCTAAGTAGGTGTTCTACCACTGAGACAAACCATAGCCCTTTACTAGAGAATTCAAAGCAAGTACTCTACCATAGGACATATCCTCAGGTCCTAAAGATGTATGCACAACCACATCCCTACCTCCCTGACCCTTCAAGTGGCTCTCCTCATCCTACTGCTCGCTAACCAAATGGGAGTGGGAGGAACACAGGTCCTCTCTGTTGCCCAGAACATACTAAGTTCTTGTGTGCCTCACTTCCTTCTACTTTCACCAAAGCACCTCCTGATAGAATCACCTTTGGCATCCAGGCACCCACTCATCAATCAAAGCCTTTCCTGGAATTAGTCATCCGTTGCCACATCAAGAATTGTTATATGCCAATTATTATATACATCAAGAATTTTTAGTCCATTTACTTTTAATTAAACAAATTTATTAGCGTATATCCGTTGTATAGAGCAATGGGTTTCATGACATGTTTGTTTGAGTGTATCGTGCTCTTTGAACAAATTTAATCTCATTGTCCTTCTTCCCTTCAGCTGGACCCCTTCCTTTTCCTATGGAGTCTTCCTTCTAATTATCTGTAACACATACATGTATATGCACACGCCTGTATGCACATACATGAGTGCATGCAAACACATGCATGTGCACACATGCATGCACATACACACATGCATGCACATACACACATGCATGCACATACACATGCATGCACACATATAGGAATGCATGTACACACATACATGCACACATATGTGTGCATATGCATACATACCCACATGCACACAGACACATGAAATGTGAGATAAAGGTGACATATGACACTATTTTATTTTGTTTTCCCTGGGTCTGGCTTGTCTCATTCAGTATAATAATCTCCAACTTTACCCATTTTCCTGCAAGCGACATCATTTTGTTCTTCTGTATGGTGAAAATTCCATTATGTGTCTATATAAACTACATTTTCTCCATCCATTCATCTGTAATAGACACTCACTTGGGCCGATTTAACAATCTGTCCATTGTGAAGAATGTCACAATAAACACGGATGAACACGTGCATCTGTGGCAGGCTGACTTAGGCTCCTTTGGGTATATATTCCCAGGAGTGGGCCACAGGGTCCTGTGGTAGTTCTAGCTTTGAAAGTCTCTCCATGCTGATTTCCATATTGGCTGTGCTCGTTTCCACGCCCACCAGCAGAGGACCAGAAATCCCTTCTCACATCCTCATCATGAGGTATGTGTCAGCCTTAGGTGATCTTGTTCCCCTGCATCGTTATGTCCTACCTCCCACCAGTTCATAAGTTGTACAAAACAAATACTTGTCTGCTCTCTCTGCCCTGGGCTTAGCGGTCTTCCTGGCATGTCATATAAATGCAATGTCTAATTAGCTGTTCTTCCCTTCAGTTTCAGGGGCTGAGAATCTTAGTATGCTGCCCATTTTATAGATGTGGCATGGACATAAAATGTCAGAGCCATCCGCTGGGTAGAGCATATACGTATTTGGATGAAAAAAAAAAAAAACAGATGTGCTTGATATTTTGTCCCTGCCCATTAAGAAATCTGAGATTATTGATTTTTTTCCTGGGCATATCCCTAAAGGATGAGGGTCTGAAGACCATGCTAGTACAGACACAGACTTGGGATGGAAAGTAGACCAGATTCAAGGCTTTTGTCACTACTGGGGACTACAATGGTCACATTGGTCTTGGTGTTAAGTGCTCTAAGGAGGCAGCCACTGCCATCTGAAAGGCTATCATCCTGGCCAAGTTCTCATCATCCCTGTGTGGAGAGGCAGCTGGGGAAACAAGACTGGCCAGCCCCACACTGGGTCATGTAACGTGCCGGGCCGTTGGGGCTCAGTTTTGGTGAATTTCATCCCTACCCCCAGAGATACTGGCATTGTCTCTGCTTCTGTGTCCAAAAGCTCCTGATGACGGCCAGTATGGATGACTGCTACACTTCAACCAGAGGCTGCACTGCCATCCTGGGCAACTTTGCCGAGGCAACCTTCGATGTCACCCCAAGACCGGCAGAGACTGTGTCCACCAAGTCTCCTGACTGAGAATTCACTGATCATCTTGTGAAAGCCCACATCTGAGTCTGTGTTCAGAGGCCCCAGGCTCCAGCTGTGGCTACCACATAAGGGTTTTTTTACAAGAAAAATAAATGAATTAAGTCGGTTAAAATTTTTAAATTATATTTATTCATTTAATGTGGGTGGGAAGGAATGCACATGCCACTTCTGAAGTGTGGAGGGCGGATGACAATTTTAGGGAGTCAATACTCTCCTTATATCATGTGAGCTCCAGGGATCAGACTCAACAGCGAGTGCCTTTTCCCACGGATGCATCTTGGTTATGTCAAATTTGTGATTAATTAATTGTTTTTAATGTCAACATATGACTCATTAGGTGGCATTTTCAAACCAAATCTGTTTTCATTGCATCTCCTCATGGCTGTCTGTCTACAGTATCTTGTAACTTTCTGCCTACCACGAGCCTCCTCTCAGCTGTGAAGATACTTGTATCCCTTTATCTATACCTACCCACCTGTATCTCCCTTCCTAATTCTGTAGCCTATGCCCACAACTACACCCACTTCCATTGATAAGCATTAGATGTATATTTATACATGTAAGCACATAAATATTACACACATGCATATAAACATTAGAGGCTAAGGTTTATGTATGGGAGAAAACACACCATATTTCTGTTTGTACATTTGAGGTACCTCACTTAATGTAATGCTTTTGAGATCTAGCCTTTCTCCTGCAAATTCCATCATTTCGTAGAAACTCATGCAGACATAGCAATATGTATGAGGTTTCTCAAGAAATTGAAAATAGAACTACCACATGACCCAGCTGTGCCACTCCTGAATGTTCTACGGAGATGACTGTCTATGGCTACAGTCACAATAACAAGGAAGCTAGAAGAGGATGACTTCACAGCACATCTCTACATCTGCCTACTACACTGGCCCATGCATTGTGCAGCTAATGGCATACTGTGAGGTATGAAGGTATGGAATGTGTGTCCTTCCCTCTAGCTCTCCTCCAGGAAGTACTTATGTACTTGTGCCTGCCTTGTGCCCCTGGCTTTCCCAGTCTTGGTTGCTATTTGACTTGGCTGAATGTTTGGAAATGACTTAAATTACTCCATAATTGGGTCCAACTCTCCAAAAAAAAAAAAAACTATGATACTCTGATACTCACCATGGCAACCTTACTGACACATGGCCTGAGCCATCCTTGCCTTCCAGTGCTTGAACTCAATAACAGCTTTTGTTCTATAGTACCTGTTCTTCTGCCTTAGAACTGGGATGTACAATAGAAAGATAGAGGGACATTCAGAGAGGCTCAGCTTTGTCACAAATTCAAAGTAACCAGTTTTCTTCCATAGAATGTCTTAAGGTCACAATACCAAACTCTGATTTGACCATCTATTGCACTTCTACTTCTGTCTGGAGACTTAGAAACCAATTTTGATAGTAGTCTTTCTTCTCCTTCTTTGTATATAGGGAAGAACATTTGAAATGTATTCATCTGGCACTGGAGGAATAATAGTTCAAGTCAGGAAACCACTAGCCACACAAACACCAGGATCGAAGTTCATATCCTCAGGACAAAAGACAGAGGCACATATCTGGAATCCCAATAGTAGAGTTAGAGAACAGAAACAGGTAGATCACTGGAACTTATTGGTTGATCAGCCAGACAAAACAAATCAATGAACTCCAAAATTCAGTGGGAGACTCTGTCTCAGAAAGAAAGAAAGAGAGAGAGAGAGAGAGAGAGAGAGAGAGAGAAGAAGAAGAAGAAGAAGAAGAAGAAGAAGAAGAAGAAGAAGAAGAAGAAGAAGAAGAAGAAGAAGAAGAAGAAGAAGAAGAAGAAGAAGAAGAGAGGCAGGGAGGGAGGGAGGGAGGGAGGGAGGGAGAAATCGAAGAAGAAAGCCAACATTCATCTTTCTACACATCCTGAACACCTATGTGCTATGTGCACACATCTACACAAACAAATGCCACACACACACACACACACACACACACACACACACACACACACACACACCTCTCACAATAAAATAAAGTATTTCTTTTTCCATACCCAGCATGCCAGAGTTCAGTCAGAGTCACACAAATCAGGCACAGAAAATGTATGGTGGCGTCCTAAAGGGAGTCATCACTTTTTTTTCACCGCAGTCCCAGATCCCTCACTCTACAATCTTGACCTCTTAAATTTAAGGGCACTTTCCTCTGACCATGAAAAAACCCCGGGGTTATGTGAGCAACATTAACTGGTATATAAAACTGTCAAATGCCCAAGAAGAACTGGCCCAAGCAGGCTCTCCAAATGACGAAGATTAAGGAGCACACGGGAGATTAAAGAAAGCATTTTCTCACCTTCAAATGTGGACGAATGCTCAGTAATAGAGCCAGAATAAATATTTTTTTTAAAAAAAAAGAGACCTAAAGAGGTTGATAGAAATGAGGCACTGGGAACTGGCCAGGGGGCAAAGCATTTGCTGTGAAAGGATGAGGCACTGAATTCAGATCCTCAGAACCCATGTAAAAGCTGGATTCATGCCTTGCATACAAGGAATGGAGACAGGAAGAGGAGGGAAGGAAAAAGGCAAGAAAGGAGGATCAGGAGGAGAAAAGGAAAGAGGAGGAGAAAATCAAATGCTTCCCCAACACCTTTCTTCCTGTTCAGGTCTCCAGAACATGCCAATTGTGAGAAGGAGTACATAGGGTGTGCTTTCCCCTCTTAAAGGAGCCCTGAGCAAGTGGCAACAGCGGAGCCCTGTGATTGGCCCTTACCTTCTAGGGATCCCACCTGTAATAGTCATGAATGCAACTCCATTAGGTACTTCATTAGCAAAGCCAGAACCCTATGTCCTGATGTTTAGTTGAACACCGGGCTGGATGAGGTCAGGGAAATCAGAATAAAACTCATTCAACAGTGGCAATTAATGACCCATGCATGGCTAACCAGCAGGGAGCACAGGTTTTCTTCCATGTTGCTGAATGGTTAACTGGGAGCAGGGAAATAAACTGTGTTTTATGAGTCCACCAGAGCATGAAGGTACCACCGTTAGGAGCCACCAGACATCTCTACTCAGCTCTTGGAAGAACTCAGAATAGGAGAGGCAAGAGAGTCATTCCGCAGGGTGAGGATCTAGCCCTCAGTTGGAAGTTAGAAAAATGGAAAGACTTTTCTATGTGTTGGGGGTGGGGGAGGCTGAGAGGGGAGGGCAAAATGACACAGAGGACATACAAGAGGAAAAGAAGTTAGGGGGTGGATACAAGGAGGAAGCAGGGGTGGGGCAATAGGGGAGGGAGAACCACAAAACACACTGTTTGAAAAATGTCATAACGACAGCCTAAAGTTTTATAAGCTGATTAAAAATAAATAAATAAAACCATTCTGCACAACAATGGACCCCGTGGACAGATGATGTACGTCTTCAGGAAGCAGAGAGCCAGGGTGTGTTCCTACCCTGCCTTTTGGGGCTTTGGGACCTAGAAGACCTATTTCCAAGAGGGCTAGGACAGGATGCTTGGCAGAGATGGTGAAGAAGCAGGCCCCTTTGCATTCCTCTGGTGTAACACCAGGCTCGATCACATTTGAGAGACAAATGGAATGGCGAAGTCTTTCACTTGCTTTTTGCTGCTAACTCCTAAAGCAGGAGCCTCTGTTACCCAAGGTGTCAGAGCTGGGGTTCCACAGCCACGCTCTCCCCAGGGACTCAGTTTTTCATTTACATTTCCAATTTTCACACTTGTCAACAGTTTCTTTCTCTTCTCCAAGAGGAAATTAAAAAATCCTAAACAAAAAGGTAGGCCCCTTTTATTACTGCACGGAGGGGTGGGTATCAAGCAGCTTAGACTGAGGGGATTCTGTTTGCCATAAACCACGAAAGCAACACGCTCTCAGTCACAGGGGTCATCTCGGGGCTTGTTGTCCGTGTAGGAAAATGGCAGGTCATGGAATGAATGTTTCCCTCCAGTGTGACTCCAGCAACATCCTCACGTTGCTTCTTCACCTTCAAGTGACCATTCAGAATGCTCTTTGTACACACGCCACATCTTTAAAACAATGGTGTGCAGGTCCAGGGATGGATTAAGTCAGTCAGCCAAGCGTTCACCTTGCAAGCATGATGACCTGAGTTTGCATATTCAGAACCCCAATTAAAACAAAACAAAGCAAAAAAAAAACTAGTTTCAACAGCATATATATACATATATATGTATATATATATATATATGTGTGTGTGTATATACATATATATACATATATATATATATATATATATATATATATATATATTATTCCAGCATAAGACAAGAGTTGCTGGAGGTTACTGGCCTACCAGTGTAGCCAACTTGCAAATTTAGTGAAAGACCAATCTCAAAAACTGCAGTGCAGAATGGCTGAGGAAAAGGCTGAACATGGGCCTCTGACTTGTTTAATACACATACTCACACATTCACATGACAACATATATATACCACACATACAACTGAAACGTAAGCTATACAGTGTGACATCCAATATTCAGTTCAGCTATTTCTAGCATATATACCCACACACATAACCATTGCCACTATGTAATGGCAAAACTGCTTAACTGCTCCAAGCAAATCCCAGGCCCCTTACCAGTCATTCGCCCCTTTCTCTTCTTTCCATCCCCAGCAACCATGTGTCCATGTTGTCTCTTGGGATTTCACTTCTGATTGTTTAAGCACTTGAAATCACATAGTATATGGCCTGTTGAGCATAATGTTGTCATATCTACTGTGTGCTTCCATTTGGAGGGAGATGTGAACAAATGTCTACTCACCCCAGATAGGGAGCTGATGACATACCAGAGTACAGATAATTCCAAAGTCCAACTTGGTGAACCGGTTACAGGAGTGTGGGTGCAATGTTTCATATAGAAGCCAAAAAGAATCTAGGACAGCTACATTTCCAAAGTCTACTCATCATGAAGCTCACAAAAGCTGGAGACATGGAGACATAAGCAGCCTGCAGGCAGCTCAGCCTGTTGGAGGGTGTCTTTCCCAGGTAGTTCAGTTGATCTGAGCCTCTTACAGGCACCATGACTGGACTCTACATGTCAAATAAATACAAGCATTGGCTTATATTATAGGCATCTCGACTTGTCTGAAAGTATTTCTTACAGCTTATATACATTTGGAGAGGGAGGGTCCTAATGAATCTGGTCAGTTTCAGGGACTTCCTGAGATCTTTGAGTTGTTTACTCCCTGAGCTTAAGGGAAGGGATGTTTCCCCTCTCCTTAGAATATCATGTTGTTTTGCCTCCTTGTGTTATAATGAGCTTCCCTCAAAAATAGGCAGTTTTAGTATCAGAGGATACTGCTAATACAGTATATAGTATATATCAGAGTAAGTATCAAAACTTCATTCTTTCATTCATTACTTTTTTTGAGATGGAGTTCAATGTAGCTACTGTACATATTTCCTGCAGGTGTATCTACTCACCCTAGATAAGGCTTTAACAACAGACCCAAAGGAACAATTTCATTAAAATCAACCTCTGAGCTCTGAACCATTAGGTTTACTGGAATTGTTTATAGGAATGTAAGTTTGGAGTTACTTATGGAAGCAGGAATGACTCAGGAAACTGTATGAGCAGACACCTACCCCAGTGTGTGTGACAACCTGTGACAAATCTGTCTGTGGCACTCTCTGTACAACCTGTACTAGGTGGAGTCTCCCTACCACAGCAATTGTTATCATTTATACAACCTCATGAAGGTGACTTCTGACTCTCCTAAGTTTCAGGAACTTCCTAAGATTTGTGAATTTTATTTTATAAGTGTTAACTGAGCCCTCTCCTGCCACTAGAGAGAATGTTTCAATTTGGAATGAATTATGGAACAATAGTAAGTCCTACTGTCCTCAAACTGGCTTTGGATTCTTTAGTGCCAGAATCACAAGAGTTCCCCACTTTGCCTATCTTACTTCATTCCTTTTTAGGACAAAGTACTATTATACTATATGAATATACTCTCTTTTATATAATCACTCAAATAACTTGACGAAATTTGGATGTTTTTCACCTTAGCCGTGAGTAAGGCTGAGATGAACATTTTTGTATATGTTTTCTATTAAATTAATTTTTTAATTTTGAGGGATGCATAGAGGTCAGAAGACAAGTTGCAGGAGCCATTTTTCCATGCCAGTTACCTTTACCTGCTGAGACACTTCTCTGGCCCATTGGAAAGTTTAATTGAATAAATGTGTCCCATTTCTCTTGAGTATATAACAGAATGAACTTGCTGTGTTATATATGGACACTCCAAATTCAGTGCTTCTAGAAACTGACAAACCATGTTCTAAAGTGGCTACTCCATTTTACTTTACTATCAGAAATTTAAGGGGAGAGGGTTTCATTTCAGCTCATAGTTCTGAGGATCTCTGGATCCCTGGAAAGGTGCTGAGGAGCTCTGCGCTAGCCAGAATGACCAATGTATTACAGCTCTCTGAAGGGAACTACCCTAGCAGTGGAATGCCCAGTGGAAGGCTGCAGCAAGTGGCAACAGCAGCAATGAGGGGTGCTCAAAGTTCAGTGATGAATACTTCAGGAGAGAAAACTCTTCCCCAGAATGTTAGAGCTCAATAAAACAGCCACTCTCAGACAATTCTTGGTGAATAACGTGTGTGCTTTATTCCATGTGGATAGGGACCTTATAAACATTTTAGTCTGAGATGTTAGGGATGTTCTATTGCATGAGGAAAACCTTAGGGAGTTGTCCCTATGTGACTGATCGTCATGGCCCACTCAGTGGGGTATCATGGTTACATGTTCCAGATCAAGTAGAACTTGGCAGGGAACTGTCTCTACCCTGTTGCTCTCAATTCTAAGATTCCCTGGGTCTGATTCTGTTCAACCTTACCAGTTCTTCTGTCTGTTGGCATGGTCCACAAGGGGTGGGCCCCCTACATAGAGCCTCTGGGGACAGAAACATAAAGGAGAAAGCCAAAAGTCCTGAAGTTTGAGATAGATAAACAATCTTTAAAAGTCTGGTTAGAGGGGTTGGGGATTTAGCTCAGTGGTAGAGAGCTTGCCTAGGAAGGGCAAGGCCCTGGGTTCGATCCCCAGCTCCGAAAAAAAAAAAAAAAAAAAGAACCAAAAAAAAAAAGTCTGGTTAGAGGCTAGGTTCGTAGCCCTAGGCTGTACACAGCTCAGAATAGCCATGAGCGCATCCCAACTGACTTAAAATCAGAGTTCTTTTGTGACATTTTATAATTCTATCATACAGTACTTCACTGTGAACTTTGTAGATGATGAGGCCTCATAAAGTCACACAAAATAAACATGCATTCTCTCGTACCTGTGATTCACAAGACATACTTGGATATCCCACTCACCAAAACCAGGAATATGTAAGAACATCATTTTCCTATTCCTGGCAACAAATTGTTAAAATAATAGTTTTATATTTCAAATGTTTCTCTCCCTGTGTTTGATCAATAAAATGTTCTAAAGATCAATACAAATGTGATTTGACTGCTGGAAAGCATTTAGAACTCACAGTGAAGAAATGGCTACCAGGCAAGCTCGGCTCAAGAACCTCTAAGACGCACACTACTCAGCTAGTTACAGGGAATGCTGAAGACAGCAGGGAGGAAGAAATGAGATTGCTAGCCAGTGAGCTTGGCATTGGTACCAACATACTAGTGCACGAGCACCTCTGCAGTGCAATGGCTTCCAGGAGAATGTCTCTAATGGCACCGAAGTCATCTTTAAAGATGACTTCATTATTATTATTATTATTATTATTATTATTATTATTATTATTATTTAATTGTGCATGGGGTAGGAGAGAAGAGAATGAACATATGAGTACAGGTGCTCAGAGCCCCTGGAGTTGGATGTATAGGCAGTTATGATCCACTGGTCGTGGACTCTGGTAATTTATTTCAGGCCCTCTCTAAGTACAGTACAAACCTTTAACCACTGAGCCATCTCTCTGGCCCCTAGTTAATCTTTAAAACTACATACTAAAGAGGTCTGGAGACAGCTGGAGAGATCTGGAGAATAGGTGAAGTGTTTACCCATGAGTGTGAGGACCTGAGTTAATGGAAAACATAAACAATACACGCCATCATATCCAGAGAACTTGTCAGCTCTCAGGGGAAGACAAAGGACCCAGAGGCTCACAGAGTCTCCAGCAGAGTGGGTGAGTAAGTATTCTGTGGGCTGAAAAAGAGAGGACTTGGATCTGAGTTTTCTGTACTTTCACTGCTCTGGAGCGATCAAAGTGAGGTTTTGTTATGTAGCAATTTTTTTTTTTTCTGAATTGACACATTTCTTCCTGGAAGAAGATTCAGGTAACAAACAACATGAAGGTCACAGGAAGTTCCTGAAACGGCAAGATTTACAAGTCCTCTGTACAAGATTACATAGGTCATAATAATTGCTGTGGAGAAAAGACTCCGAAAGCAAACAACCTGAAAATTGGCCAGGAACTCCAGGGGTGAGGCCTTTATCTATATGTATTCATGGTAAGGTGGGCTTTTCAATGATAAAGCTGCCTTTGTGTCACAGCCTTGTGGATAAGGTCAATAAGTCCATTGGTTCACTAACCTAGATTTGGGTTGCCATCACTGTCCTACTAAGAGGAAACAGATGTTTACTTGCATCTGGCTAGAAAGGCCACATAACATGACCCGTTCATGTTCTCTACAAGCCCTGTGAAGATGGGCCTTGTAATAAGCCTTAGACTGGGAGCCCACACCGTAATGGGTGCCTCTGCAAAGTCTTGCCTTTCACAAGGCTGTACTTTATTCACTCTATGCTGATCAATCTAGACCAATTCTACTGAAAGTATTTCCCAGTTAAAATATGGGGGGTGGGGGAACATAAAGGTTGGGGCTGCTAAGACAGTCATTGAACTTTCATTCACTCTGCAGTATTTATTGAAGGCTCATTACGGACAGCTAGAAAATTCAGCCATAAATGTAATAGATGGCCAGCGACATCCTTGTAACCTTAAAATATCGTGATTCAGATGTGATTTGTCTATCTATTCATTCAGTCCCTTGGTCATTCACTCAGCTACTAGCTCATTCATTCACTGCTTTACTCTTTCATTCCAACACTTGCTTCCTCATTCATTCATTCATTCATTCATATTTATGTTTACTTGTTTGTTCAATGAATATTTATCATGTTTCAGATAAAGCAGCAGGTCCTGGGAACTCATGCAAACGAGAAAGAAAAGATCCGTTCTGGAAGTACTAAAAATTCAGCAGGAAAGCAAGGTATATAAAAACATATTTCCATTCTGAGCTTGCAATGAAAGCCACGGTTATTCTTATTCAATCCCCAGCATTATGTAAGAACTCACTGGAGTGCTGGAATTGAAATCTAGTGCCAACATGGAATAGGGGTCGTGGGGAGCTGTGGAGGAGGAATGGAGACATCCTGGTAGAATTTTCTGAGTGAAGGGCAGCCACTTCCATCCCTAGGAGCTTGTCATGTCATTCAAAGTTCCAGGGTATAGCAGATGAATGATTGGGCACACTCATAGGAGCTTTGGCTCATCTCAATCCTAACTTTGCTGTTTCAAAGAACATACAGCCCTAAGCCAGGGTAGTCTGCTTTTTCTCTGAAGCTCATTGACAAATCCAGGTTCCCAAGCTAATGCTAGAGTGCCTACTGTCTGTGCCTGTACCACTTACTGGTGGGGCTTGACACTGTCAGCTTTTGCTTCCACCTAAGCAATAGTCTTATGGGGAAGGGACCTATGTGTTGCATACACCTGGCCTTGATACCTTCATTCCAGAAGTCTAATTCTGCTCCTGTTTCTCTCAAGTGCTGTCTGAGAACTGAGCCTACTGGCTGGCCCTTTACATCTATAGCTTGATAGCATCCATACATTCCAGCTTTCTTTGAATTTCTCTCTCTCTCTTCATGATTTGTATGTGTTTGAGTGTAGCTCCCACAGGGAGCTACCAGTATAGTGGTTTTTAAGGAAGCACAGACTTTAAGAGCCCCAGGGAGGGACTATAGGGGGGACCAGGAGGAGGTGGGTGTAGCAATCAGGATGAAAAGTGAATTAATTAATTAATTGGAGAAAAGCACCTGGGCCTGGAATCTCCCCTCACTGTTTCCTTATCAACATGTGACACATATACCCTCCCATAATTACAGAGTCAACTGCTATGAGGTGGTGTGTTTAAGAGATCAGAGCTTGTGTCAGGCTATTTAGACTTTAGGTGTTTTGTATTACTTTCCATGGGAGACATGAGCAAGCATCTATTCAACCAGCTAGGGCACAGACAATAGATGAAGGAAACAATTCCACCCAAGTCTAGCTTAGTGACCATGAGCTTACTGAGGTTACTTATAGGAGTGTGGGTTAAGAGTTACCTCCAGGGGGTGGGGGATTTAGCTCAGTGGTAGAGCGCTTGCCTAGCAAGCGCAAGGCCCTGGGTTCGGTCCCCAGCTTCAAAAAAAAAAAAAAAAAAGAAAAGAAAAAAGAAAGAGTTACCTCCAGGAGCATGGATGGCTCAAAGCAGACGCACCACTGAAAAGCCCACCCTTACATGAGAGAGAATGCATGAAACCAACATCCTGGGAGTTCCCTGAACAATGTATAAGCAGCTCAGCTTATTGGTTGACAAATCTCCTTTCTTTGGCCAACATTAGTGCTTCTGTTTTCTTGAGGAGGGGCTTGGTGGACCTTAAAGATTTCAGGTACTTCCTGGTACTTATGAACATCACTTACTTCCTGAGCCCTGAATACATCTAGAGAAAGGCATGGCCTTTCTTATAGTTTAGATCTGAAATGTTCTCCCCAATGGCTTATCTGTTAGAGGTTTGGTAGCCTGCATGTGGAACTACTGGGAAGTGATGGGAACTTCAGCAGATAGGGACTAGAGAAAGAAGATAGGTCACTGGAGGGTATGTCAGTTGGAGGACTTGTCCATTGGTAGGTACAATGGCACTTAAGGCTCCTCCTTTCTGTGCTTTGCTAACTGGCTACCATGGGATTAGCAGTCTTTTTCACCACACATCCCTACCTTTCCATGAATTTCAAAGCAACAGAATCAAATAGCCATAGATTAAAACTAAAGCTATGAGCCAACACAAACCATTTTTCACTTTAAGTTGATTTTCTCAAGCATTTTGATACAGTGAGAGAAAGCTGACTTATACGGCCTTGAATGAGTCGCTTCTGCTCTATCAATCTCAGCACCCTCATCTATGAACCAAAACCAATTTTGCTTGCATTGAAAAATCTATGAGATGCTGCATGTTATAATGTTGTAAAGTGTTATGTGCAGCGACCAAAATAATAATGGGAACACTTTCAACATACTTCCAAGCAATGGGAGGTGGATTTAAGAACCATCTCCCTCCACATGGAGGAGGAAGATTCAAGTCCAAGTAGTAGAAGGGTCGCTTATGTATCCCTCATGTAATCACAGCATTTCTTCTGATTAAAATATCATTTTTTATTATGTCTGTGCATTTATGTCTGTGTATGTATATTTGAGTTCAGTTCTTGTAGGAGCCAAGAGAGGGCATTGGATGCCTGTAGTTGGAGTTATGGAGTTATAGGCAGTTGTGAGCTCACAGCATGAGTGGTAGAATCCTAATCTGAGTCTTCTGCAAGAAGAGTAACTGCTTTTAACCACTAAGGCCATCCTTTCAATCTCCCTTTCTAGTTATAAATAAACAATCAGAGATGTGATGCACCTCAAATGAGAGCACATAACTTGGAGTGATGGACACAGGTTTCATGGAGACGTCATCTGGATCCTTATACCACAGTTATGAATGGATACTCAGATCCCCTTCATAGGATTCCTGGGAGAAAAAAATACAATGTATTTTGTCTGCCTACCTTTAAATACAAGCCCGCTGCTTTCAGACCCAATTAGGAGCAGGTAATGACCTGTGGGAAGTGGGGAACTGGGCTGTCTGCTTCATTGACATGCGGCATCTTTGAACTAGTCTTTTCTTGTTATCGATAAAATGCTGCAACAAAATCATTACTTGGTAATGCATTCATTTAAAACTTCTTCCCAGAGGTCCAGGATGGGGCGTAGTTATGGTTGCCCTGCTGACACCAGGCTTATGTTGATGTCATTGGCTTTATTCTGCATGTTTGGAGGATGGTGCTGTTTTCTTAGACTTCTATATAATTGCATATTCCTGAGCCCGCCCCTCTGGAAAGATGCCTCCCTTTGAGTCTTGGTGTTCAATGGAGCGTGCTATTGGTCTGCACCAGTTTCATTCTGTCACTGTTATAAAAGTTTCTGACTTAAAGCAATTGACATGGAGAGTGAAGAGTTCCTTTGGCTTACACTTCCAGGTCACTCTCAATCACTGAGGGAAGCGAGAGCAGAAAATTAGGTAGACTTGAAGCAGAAACCATGGAAGATGCGTCTAAAATGTCTCACTCTCTCCCTCATGCTTAGCCAGCATTCTTAGACATCCAGGATGACCTGTCTAGTGATGATGTCTTCTACAAGGGACTGGGCTCTTCTATATCAATTAGCAATTGAAATGACCCACACTAGACATCCCACAGACCAGTTTGATGTGAGCAGTTCCTCAATTATAACTATTCTCAGGTGGATCTTGGCTGTGTCAAGTTGATATTTAATGTTAACTAGGACAGATACTGAGTAAGACAAATATTTCTACCAATTAGTCAAGGTTAACCAAGATTAACCATCAACTGTCCATACTAGCGTGAGCCCCTTTTAATCCTACATTCACAAATCTGAACTGACTACTCTATACACTAGTTTTCCAACTTTGCTTTTCTGCCATCCAAGAATATATGCTAATCCTAGATTGCAACCTATTTGATATGGTCTGCCCTGCTCAGTCTCACGATTTCCTCTTAGAAACTGCATCCTGTTTCCTCCCTACCGATGATAACTGTGAACATTGATTATCTCTTCATCAGAGACACCTACTACTAGGTCATAACTGAATTTGATGGAATTGTTGATCTCCGTAAATCAGCAGCTGTTCATGGACAGGGTGAAACAGTAAATCGTGTGCTCTGTTACTTCCATTACAGCAGCCTGAAGCCACTGGTCACATTGCGTTCATAGTCGCAGAGCAGAAAAGGATGAATGCCGATTCTTAGCTGGCTTTACCCAATGCAAAACTATAAATGAACTTAAAGCAACATGAGAATGCTGAGGTTTCAGAGATGGGCCAGAGATTTATAGGTGTATATGTGTCATAGATGTTCATGTGTTCATAGGCATACATGTGTTCATAGGCATACATGTGTTCATAGGTGTTCATGTGTTCATAGGTATACATGTGTTCATAGGCATACATGTGTTCATAGGTGTTCATAGGCATACATGTGTTCATAGGTGTTCATGTGTTCATAGGTATACATGTGTTCATAGGTATTCATGTGTTCGTAGATACACATGTGTTCATAGGTATTCATATGTTCATAGGTGTATATGTGTCCATAGATATACATGTGTTCATAGGTATTCATATGTTCATAGGTGTATATGTGTCCATAGATATACATGTGTTCATAGGTGAACATAAGTTCATAGGTGTTCATGTGTTCATGGGTGTGCATATGTTCATAGGTGTTCATATGTTCATAGGTGTTCATGTGTTTATAGGTATACATGTGTTAATAGGTATACATGTATTCATAGATACACATGTATTCATAGATATATATGTGTTCATAGGTATTCATATGTTCATAGGTATTCATGTGTTCATGAATATACATGTGTTCATAGGTATTCCTATGTTAATAGGTATTCATGTGTTCATAAGTATACATGTGTTCATAGATGTGCATATGTTCATAGGTGTATATGTGTCCATAGATATACATGTGTTCATAGGTATTCATAAGTTCATAGGTGTTCATGTGGAGGCCAGGGGACAAACTCAGCTGCCATCCCGAGGTGCTATCCACTTTATTTTTTCAAACAGTCATTCACTGACTTGGTGAATGCTCCTATAGTTTGGCCAGTAATTCTTAAGGATCTACCTGAATCTACCTCTATAGTGCCAGAATTACAAGTGGGTAACCACCATACTTGGCTTTTTCAGCAGTTTTGTGCAGCTCAAACTCGAGTATTCAAGCTTGCAATGCACATACTTTACCAAGGTACCAACCCACCCCTGATAATAGAGGTGGGCCAACATGTCTACCTGGCATTTATGTGGGTTCTTGAGATCTATTTTAAATATTACATTTCACTTTTGTTTCATTGTTATTCTTATGTGGGCTGTGCATATATATGGGAAAATAGGTACATGGGAGTGCAGTTCCCCGTGGTGACCAGAAGAGGATGCAGGATCTCCTGGAGCTGGAGTTACAGTCAGTTGTGTGGTTTCTCAAGTGTGAACTTTGTGGTTGACAAGATTATAAGCATGTGTAGCAGGAAACCACCAAGCAAAACCACTCTGGAAAGAAAGCAGTTTACTAGGAGCAAACTCTCAGGCTGTCTCAGAAGTAGGGGACAGGGCCAGCTGCAAAAGATTGCTGGGTTTTTCTAAGGGCAGATGGCAAGGGAAAGGTGGCTTGGGGTCTGGAACAGCTTGGGGGAACTTGTGACAGAACAGGTGCTGACAGAAACATTTGGGCAGCTGTGAAGGACTTCTGAGAGATGTTAGAAGCTTTAGGTTTCTGTTTCCCAAGAAAATACTCAGCTCTGATGGGACCCGAGCCACACTATCTTAATTCACTGACGTCAGTATTGAAGCCCATTTTGTGGCCTAACATTGGCCTTATCACAATCAATGTTACACAAAATAAATGGATACATATTCCTGTAACCCACCAGTAGAGGAGGAAATGTCTTCAAACCATTTAATGTATGGCTCAACCTAAGGTAAGATTCTTCTTTATCCAACATGGCCCAATGAAGCCAAAAAGTTGGATGCTCCTGTTTTAGATGGTTTTAGTTCACAGAGGCATGAAACACCTGATAGAGCAGTTTAGATCATCATGGTAAGAGCTGTTCAGGACATGGTAGACTGAGAAATACTTCAGGAAGCAACCTGCTTCCTCCAGCCAGGGCCCAACTCCTAGAGGTTTTACAAGCATCCAAATCGAGGCTAACAGCTGGAGATTAGTTCAATGGGTAGAGAGCTGGCCTAGAAGGTCAGAGGTCCTGGCATTATATATTCCAGCCCTGCCTAAAATAAACAGAATCCTAGCCGAGAGGTAGAAGCTGTAAGATCAGAATTTCAATTCATCCTCTACCTCAGGCTACCAATTCCAGGTCCACTTTGGTTTTATAAGACATTCTCTTAAAAATAACAAGAGAAATGTTAGATTTTTCATCTAGCTTTGGGCTGGGTAGAGGCTCATTGATAAAACATTTGTTGCACAAACATGAAGACCAGAGTTCAAATCTCAAGAACCCATGTAAAGGCCAGGGGGACGTGTTGACCCACCTAGTCAGAAGATGGAGATAGGACAGCCCCCAATACAAGGTGGCTAGGAAGAATAGCTGTGTCTGTATGTAAGCTTTGGGTTTGATTGAAAGGCTACCTCAAAGATGAAGAAAAAGCAGTGAAGGATGATTCCTGACATTTACCTCAGGTTTCCACATGCACATGGTATGAGCACCTACATTCACATGGGAACATACATGCACACATATGCATACCTACACACACTCAAAGTGGGAAGAAAAATGACATCATCAGTTTAACCAAGCATTATTTATCTTTGAGAAGCAACCCAAGTGCAAGCCACATCAGCTGCCCTCTAGTTAACCGTGACACAGTAGGAAAACATGGATCTTGCTGAGCAGTTCTGTGCTCCCAACATGCTCAGCCTGCAGGAATTCTCAACCTGAGGCTGTTTGCCAATCAGTTCCCATCCCCCCCCCCCCGAATATCGCTACAAAGTCGAGGAGGAAGCAGGACAACATAAAATTCTGCACAACAGGAAATCCCACGTAGAAAGCTGTGAAAAATCATGTATCCTTTTGAGGCATAATGGTTTTTCATTTTCTCAGGCCCTGATCTCTGTGGCAATACTTTAGAAGTGCAGAAGCAATCGTGAATCAAAGGGAGGCATGTCTATGTGTTTAATTACGTGGTTTTTGGTGGAAACTTTCCTTTTGATCTGAACATTTAAAGGGATTTACACTTGAACAATGAGACTTTTTACTTCCTACTAAAGTCTCTGTAGGTTATTGGATAGGAAAACTCTATTGGTGCTGTGAGAATACTAGGGGAGGATTCTCTTCTGTGTGGGATATAATGGATCTGGATATGAATCTGGGGACACCTGCTGAAGCATCCTGGATTTCCCAGTTGAAGCCTCTGGCTTCTCTTGCTAAAGGGCAAAGACTTGTATCAGGGATGCATTGTTACAAATCAAAATGGAGACTGAACAGGACAAGACCCTTGTACTCATGAACCCACAGCAGCTGTAGTTGCCACCACAAAAACTGTACAACGTCAAGCCAATCAGCATCCCAGCGTGGAGGGCAGGTGTAACAGCTTACAAGCCATAGTTGTACAAACCATTACCAGCCATAGCTGAGGAGTTATTGACAGTTGATGGCTGCTAGAACAGATGGAGTTAGTTTTCTTTAGGGGTGTGCAGTCTCTCTCCTAGGTTGACTATCTGTGGTGTATGGGTCTATACACACGTAAATTTTGGCAACACTAATTGGACTCAGTAAGCTTTAATTTTTAAGTAAAAGAGGACACGACATTGAGGAAGATGTGGGGGTGATATGGAGGAGTCGGAGAGAATAGTGAATCTAAATCTTTAAAATTAATAAATTAATAAAATTAATAACACCATCAATTAATAATTGTATGGGTACCGTTTATTTTAAAAGAAAAGGCATTCCTTAAAATGGAAGATGAGGGAAAGGGATGTATTCACAGGGTTCTGGGAAAGTCACGCACTCACAGGTTCTAGGCCTTGATAGGACATCTACATAATACCTGCCTCTCCCATGTTTGTATCATGCTGGCTTTTCTTGAGCATACCCTCATGCGGTATGAAACCCCAAAAGGGATGCTCTTCCAAAGTTTTCCTATCAACTGGCTTCTTTATCACATTAATCTTTTTGGAAAGTGTGTAGTTTGGTGGTGAGAACCTCACACACGCATATAATATGTTGCGATCCAGCCCCCCATTCCTTCCACCCAGATTTATCCCTTGAATGGCCTAGAGAGATATGCTGTGCGGTATGGACAGTGGTGCATTCATGCAGTAGTGGCATGAGTGTTATTGCTGATTGGATTTGAAGTCCACTCTACAAGACGGAACCTATCTCTTACTCTTGATGTTGTTTTCTGAGACCCTACCCTCCTGCCACAGCTGTAGGCTATGTGTCTACTTCTATTCTTAAGAGATGGAAGGGGAGACACCTGGTCCTGTAGAAGTTTGATGCCTCAGAGAAGAGGGAGGCTAGACAGGTGAGGCAAGAGTGGGTGGGTGGGTAGTGGAGCACCCTCTTAGAGGCAAAGGGGATGGGATTGGAGGGTTCGTGGAGGGAAGACCAGAAAAAAGGTTTTACATTTGAAATGTAAACAATAAAATTATTAATTAAAAAGAAAAAAAATAAAAGAAGAAAATGAATATCAAAAACTGTGGATGTATTCATAGGGATTGGGATCCACAACTGTGTTTTGGTTGATTGTATATAAATATATGTAACAACAATTCATGAATAAAAGGAGGCAATAGTTTAAAAATCAAGAAGAGGGATGGGAGGGATTGGAGGGAGGTGGAAGAAGTGATATAATTATATTATATTTTAAATTTAAAAAGCAGCTGAGTAATTCCAAGAATAATGAGAACTGAAAGACAACAGATGCTAGCTGGAAATCTGAGGGAAAAAAAGACTACTCTTCACTGCAAGTAGCAACCTGTCCCAACAATTATGGGAGTGCTATGCAAGTTTTCCAAATATTTTAAAAAAAGACTCTCTTACAACCCATTTCTACCTTTCCTGGGTATATACCCAAATAACTCCTTAGAGATGAACAGATAGTAAAAATATAGTCTTTACATGTAAGGGCATTTTATCTAGTTGTAAATAAAAGGAAATTATGGAAATGAAAAAAAAAAAAGAGATGGATGAGCTGGCGAGCCTGATGCACTGTACTCTGAAGGTCCTACAAACCAAGCCCCTTACCCACTATAAAAGATGCCCCTCTCCAGGCTTAGACACAAGACATGGTAGAGGTTATAGGTGTCACTCATCGGTACATAACTCTCTGAGCATCCACAAGGCCCTGTGTTTTGATATTCTTACAGGGTGACATTTAGCCCCTCATGGGGCTATCATTTAAACACTATCATTTTGGAATAAAGAAGACTGTAAGTAGGTAAGGATGGCAACCACAATACAGAGGTAGCTAAATATGGTGGTTTGAATGTGCTTGGCCCAAGGGAAGTGGCATTGCTAGGAGGTGTGGCCTTGTGGGAATAGGCTTGGCCTTGTTGGAGAAAACGTGTCACTGTTGGGTTGGGCTTTGAGATCGCTATGCTCAAGCTTGGCCCAGTGTGGAATGAAACCCCCTTCCTGGCTGCCTGGCTGCCTACTAAAGGCAGTCTGCTCCTGGCTGCCTTTGGGTCAAGATGTAAGACTCTTGGCTCCTCCAGCACTAGGTATAACTGGATGCTGTCATGCTTTCCACCATGATGATAAGGGACTGAACCTCCAAAACTGTAATCCAAGCACAACTAACTGTTTACCTTTATAAAAGTTGCCTTGGTCACGGTGTCTCTTCACAGCAATAAAACCCTGACTAAGACACTAAGTCCATGATAATGGTGACGAACACTCACTAGCAGAAGGGAGAAGGGTCGCAGGAGCCCCACCTAAGATTCCAGCCATCACCTTGTTATGATTTCTTCTAGTTGAAAATTATCTGGGGAAATGCTTGGGTGTCTAGAAAGTGAAAAGTGAACTGAAACAGGGCACCCATGGTGCCCCTTCCATAAAGTCATCATCCATGATGGGGTGGGGCTTTGTGGTGATGCAGCCACTTGGAGGTCACCAATACTCCTGTAAATAATTCTTATCTGTAATATTGTAAGTTAAGACATGTAAACTAATTCTTCAAAAAGTTAAGCCTCTTTAAGATATATATATATCTTTCTCCCTCCCACCCCTGTGTGTGTGTGTGTGTGTGTGTGTGTGTGTGTGTGTGTGTGTGTGTTTGATCTCTCTAAGCTGGCATTAGAAAATGTTGTAAGCCATCAACATAGGTGATAGAAACTGAAGTTGTGTCTTCTCGAAGAAACTTCATTCACCGAATCATCTCCCCATTTGGCATTTAGGGGAATCACTACACCATTCTGATACCAGTGCCCTCTCTGAAATGAGTACAATTTTATTCATGTCTCCTTAGAAAATTTCATGTAGCAGATGATCTTATTTAGAGTTTCCATTGCTGAGAAGAGACATCATAAACAAGGCAACCCTTATAAAAGACAGCATTTAATTGAGGCTGGCTTATAGGTTCAGTCCCTTATCGTCATGGCAGGAAGCATGACAGACACAATGCTGGAGAAAGATCCAAGAGTTCTACATCTTGATCCTAAGACAGTCAGGAAAAGACCGGCGTTCTCAGGCAGCTAGGGTGAGAGCCTCAAAGCCCACCCCGACAATGACATACTTCCTCCAACGAGGCCACACTTTCTAATAATTTGACTCCCTGGGCTAAGCAGGTTTAAACCACCTCACAGATACAGTATCAAAAAGGGAGAAACAAAATATAAGAGAGGTTAGAGTCTCCTTATCTCACCATGATGCCTGATAAGCCAACCAAAACTCCCCAATGACAGGTTACTCTACCTTTCACCAGTAGAACTTTCCAGATCCAAACCATAGTAGTCAAAAACAAATGGATGACTGCATCTGTGGTAGAATTGGGATCCTTTTTGAAACTCTGTCCTCCTTCCCCTCTTTCACCCCTCACCCCATTCTTCTTCTCCCATTATTACATATACCAGCCCCCTTCCAGCACAGAATATGCTTCAGTGCTTCTGAGAATCTATAAGACTGTCGGACACTCTTAAGGTCTAGACACAAATGTCTATCAGTGCCCAAGAGGAATTCATTTGTGTCTAGAACTGCATGCTATAAGGCACTGTCTGTGGTCTTTCCTCCAAAGAACTGGGCTCGAGTGCTTATTCAAGCAATCTATTCACTCAGACAGATACCCATTTATTTCACATCTATGTTGGCAGGAAGCCATGTCTACAGGCTGCAAGCTCAGGTTATTTGAGTTTTCTTCTGACTCCAGTAGAAATGACTGCTCTGGGTATGCCAACTCATCTGTTAAGTGGGCATAATAAGTGCAAGGGAGAAGGTTTAGCCAGTAAAGTGCTTAGCAAGCAAGCACGAGGACCTCAATTTGAATCCCTGGCACCCACAGGAAAACCACGGTGTGTTGGAGCTAGAGAGATGGCTCAGCGGTTTAGAGCATTGGCTGCGCTTCCAGCGGATTTGGGTTGGATTGGGATTCCCAGCTTTCATACAGATGCTAACAACTCTCTGTGGTTCCGGTTCTGGGAGATCTTTCACCTCTTCTGGCTTCTGTGAACATTGTACATGTGTGCACATATGGTGGACGGATATTGTAGAGGCAAAACACTCATATGCATAAATAAGGATAAATAAATCTTAAAACACACTACAACACACAGAGAAGGAGAGAGAGAGAGAGAGAGAGAGAGAGAGAGAGAGAGGGGGAGGAGGAGGAGGAGGAGGAGGAAGAGGAGGAGGAGGAAGAGGAGGGGGGGGGGGGGGAGGAGGAGGAGGAGGAAGAAGAAGAGGAGGAGGAAGAGGTGGAGGAGGAAGAAGAGGAGGAGAAGAAGAAGAAGAAGAAGAAGAAGAAGAAGAAGAAGAAGAAGAAGAAGAAGAAGAAGAAGAAGAAGAAGAAGAAGAAGAAGAAAAGAGGTGGTGATTGAGGAAGGTATCTGTTATTAACCTCTGACCTCTACACATGTACACACATGTATACATATGCACACACCAGCACATACACAGCATGGATGTACATACATGCATGATAGAATGCACACAAAAGTACTTTTAAGTTGGCATGATAAGACCTTTATGGTTGTGTTATAGCTTTTCTTTATTTTTAAAGTTTATTTTAATTTCTGTGTAGATGTGTGGTGGAAAAGTGTGTGGCTGTGTATGCAGGTACCCAAGGAAGGCAAAAGAAGGAGTCAAAGTTCCAGGAGCTGGAGTTGTCTTCTTTACTGACTGACAAGAGGCAACTTGAGAGAGGAAAGACTTATTTTGATTCGGAGTTTGTGGAGTTAGTTCTTTCGTGGTAGGAAAAGCATGTCAGTGGGAACTGGATACAGCTGTGTATGAGGCTGTAGCTCACATTTGGAATTCCAGGATGCAAATTGTGGGAGGGAGAGAGGGAAGGAGGGAGGGAGGGGGAGGAGAAGGGAGGAGAGAGAGGGGGAGGGAGGAGAGAAGGAAGAAGGGAGAGTGGGGGAGAGAGATGGAGAGACAGAGAGGTATCAAACTTTTCAAAAACAGGGATTTCTTTCAGGAAATATTGTAGTGACAGAAGGATGTCATCCTACAATGTAAGAATCTGAAGGTCAAAATTTGCGTGTAAGAGTTAGGTCTCACTATACATTCCAGGCTGACCTCTAATTCACAATTGTCCTGCCTTAATCGCTCAAGCGATAGGATTGCAGCTATGTTCTGATACCCAGCCATGATATAGTTAATCATAGTGACTTTTGAACAATTTTTTCCTACTCTGATTCTCAGTTTCCTTTTTTTTTTTGTAAAAACAAGCAAAACAACAACTAAATGCAACTGCCTTTGTGCGGTGGGGAAGGAATGTGGAGGTGGTGGTGGGAATACTGGCGAATACAGGCTTCTGTAGATTCACTGGATTCACTGTAGGAGCTGTGTACCATACAACAATGAATTGGCCCATTCAAATTTGTGTGACACCCATTGCTGTTCCCCTTATTCTATAACTTAGTGATTGCTTTCGTCCGTTCATAAATAACATATTATCCTTTGTATTATGGAGAGCCACCTCCCACCCCCTCAAAATCTGTTCTAAAACATCCAGTTCTAAGGGCAACTTAATTGTGCCCAGGACCATCTCTGCAGAAAACACTTGTGTCCAAGCTCCCCCAGCATCTCCACTTCCAAAATTTCCCCAGAGAAATCTTTTTCTGCTATAGAGGAATCTGTGTATCAGGAATTAGACAGGCTGACTGGAGGGTCTGTGTCTTTCTGGCTGGATAATTTCAGGGAGAGCCTGAAATACATTATCAGATGAATAGAGATAGGAAAGACACCTACCAAGGAGCATTGGAAACATCCAGAACCAAGAGGAAAAGTGCATGATTTTTGATCTGCTGCCAATTCTAGGGACAGGTAGACTCAAACTAACTGGGCACATTTCCAGAATGGAAAGTGTTCATTCATTCATTTGATTACTCATTCGCTCATTAACTTATTTAATATGTGTATGTGTTATGTGTGTGTGTGTTGTTTGTATGTTCATGTGTTCATGTGTGTTGTTTGTATGTTCATGTGTTCATGTGTGTGTGTTGTTTGTATGTTCATGTGTTCATGTGTGTGTGTTGTTTGTATGTTCGTGTGTTCATGTGTGTGTTGTTTGTATGTTCGTGTGTTCATGTGTGTGTTGTTTGTATGCTCATGTGTTCATGTGTGTGTGTTGTTTGTATGTTCGTGTGTGTGTGTCTGTGTGTGTGTGGTCAAGTGAGTGAGCATGTATGCATTAGTTTCAATCCTGTTGCTGTTAACAAGTATCCTGATGAAAAGCCCCTTAGATAAGAAAAGTTTCATTTGTCTCACAATTCCATGTTCCAGTCTGATATTGTGGACAAACGAAGGCAGAGACTTAAAGCATCATGATCAGAGCCAAGAGCACAGAGAATAAACACATGGATCCTCACTTGCTGAGTACTCAGACCGCTTTCTCTATTCTTAAGCATGAAGAGCCCAGCCTTGGAAATGGTGTCGCTCACAATAGGCAGGGTCTTCATACATCAATTAGCAAGTAAGACAAACTCCCTCAACAGCCCACAGGCTCAATTGATCTAGATAATTCCTATTTAAGACTCTCTTCCTAGCTAATTCAAGATCAAGTTGGACAATGAAAGCCAATCAACACTGGTGTTATTCTTGGGAGTGATGACTACCTCTGCTGAGGTGGAATTTCTCACTGGCCAGGAGCTCTCAGGAATAGGCTAGAATGGCTGGCCAGAGAGCCCCAGAGATCCTCCCATTCCTCCTAGGGACTGTGATTACAATCACACAACACACCATGATGTAGGCTTTTCTGGAACTTCTGGGGACTGAATGCAGATCCTTGTGCTTCAAGGAAAGCACTTTGTTGATGAAAGTATTCACCAAGCCCAGAGTCAGTGTCTCAAAGAGTCAGTTGAGGGATCCCTGGTAGTATACTTTAATAGTGTCTTAGTTGTCTGTAGTTCCACCATAACCACCCTACACACTCGTCACATTAAGTAGCGATCATGTATAATCTCATGTGATATTCAGATCAACAGTCCATCTCTCACTTGGGACTGTTGACTCTTTGTTGTGAGTTGGGAAGCCCAGTTGCACAGGCAGCCAGAACATAGGTAGTTCTTTTCTCATTGCTATGGCAAATACTTGTCGAAATCAACTTAAGGAATGAAGACTCTGTTTTGCTCGTTATCATGGGGACAGTCCATCACAGTTGGGAAGGCATGGCGGCAGGAGTGTGGGGCGGCTGCTCACATGGCATCCTCAATCAAGAAGCAGAGAGAGAGGAATGCTAGTGCTCAGCTTAATTTCTCATATTTGTTCAATTCAAGACCCAGCCCAGGGGTTAGTGATGCCAGCATTTAAAATTCTTTCCTCTAAGTTAAACCTCTCTGGAAACTCCCTCAAATATACCCAGACATAGTGTGTCTCCTAGGTGATTTCAAAATTCATGACGTCAATGAAGATCCAACAGCATAGTAGGTTTTCTCCATATGACCCGGGATCCGGCACAGTGCCTAGACACAGAAAGAAGGTTCCAAGTGTCCAAGCTGGTACTGTGTTGCCTTGTATGATCACTTTCTGGATGTCACACAGCTTCACTTCTGCCATTTTGTTTCGTGATAAAGAAATCGCTCCAAGCTGAGCAGAGTGGTACATGCCTGGAATCCCAGAACTCAGGGGATGAAGGAAAGAGGATCAGAAGTTCAAGGTCATCTTTGGTTGCATAGTGTGAGTCCATAGCCAGCATGATTACATGAGATATCATTTCAAAATAAAGCAAACAAAACTTAAGAGTCATTTTAAAATTATTCCACATTACAGGGGGAGGGGGATTAGACTTGATAGATGAAATGTCAACAAATATATATATATATATATATATATACATACATACATATACTACAACAGGAAAAAGAAGTGTCTCATCACATATGGGAGACACCTGTCATTGGAGATGTTAGAGTTGTCAGTGGCCATCTTGCTATACGAGAGAAGAAAAAGTGACACATACATTGTCAGGTACAGGAGAAGGCTTGCTGGGCATTGTATTTGAAAATGAATGTCTCCTATGGGTTCGTGTCTTTCAATACTTATACGGCGGGTCTGTTTCGGGGAGATTATAGAACCTTTAAGAGGTGGAGCCTTATTGGAGGAAGTGCTACCCTTTGAGCAGGCTTTTAGGCTTTACAGCTTGATCCCACTTCCTGTTCCCCTTCTTTCCTGTGCATGGATGAAATCTGGCTTGATGACCATAGGCTCATGCTGCCACACTTTCTCCACCCTGATGGGCTCTGCAATTTGGGAACTGTGAACCAAAATACACTGGTTTCCCTCAACTAGTGGAGTGACTTCTCCATTTCTGGTTAACTAGGTAACCTTGTTTCTCCAGAACTCTCAGGCTATGTGAGGGGAAAAACATGAATATGGATATTTTCCTGCACATAAATTATGCAAGACCTAGTTATATTTCTTAGAGAAATCAATGAGATCGATGAATGTTACACTGTGAACAGAACATTGCCAATGTAGTTTAACATTATAGGGGCTCCATGGGGACACAGGCAGACTGATAATTAGGAGTTCTCCTGTTCAGTTAGAATATTCCATCTACTTGATGATTGATGAGTGTGTCTATAGGCAGCAGGAAAGGGGAATGGTTTTGTAATAAATGGTTTTCCTATATGTAGAAACCATGGGACTGAGGATGAAGCTCAGTGGTAGAGCACTTGCCTAGTAACCATCCAGTAAGGTATGGATCAACTGTAGGTCATCTGCCTAAAATTCTCAATGATTTTGCTGAATCCCCTGGAACCAGAGTTACAAATAATTGTGAGCCACCCATGCTAGTGTTAAGAATCAAATCCAAGTCCTTTGAAAGAATTACAGCCTCCAAACTATCTCTCCAGCCTCCAATAATGTATATGTTCTAATTTTTGTTTGTACTATAGCTATTTGCTTTTAAAAAACAATTGTATACATCAAGTTTACATATTAATGAGCTCGATATGGATAGAAATCATGACTATTCCACCTGCTGCTATGATTTTAAAGATATTTCTCTTGTTCTCCAACTCCTCTCCTGTTATTTGAAATTCCAATTATATCCTTTCAGGTCAGTCTAAGGCAAGAAAATGTTCCCCAATCATTTTAAAGGTCAAACAAAAGAAACAAGGGATAATAAAGAATGCCTTTGTGCCAGGTTGTTTAAATAATCCAGTCTGACATCATACCCAAACTCCAATTACCATTCTCTCTCTCTCTCTTTTCTTCCCAGGCTAGAGTGTTTGTCTAGCCTACAAGAAACCCTAGTCCCGGCCCTACCACTGCATAAATAGAGGGTGGTGGTACCTGACTGTTATCCCATCAATGGGGAGGGGAAGCAGAAGTTTGTGGGCAAGTTTCTTGGAGATCGGCCTGGCCTATAGGAGAGCCTGCCTCAATAAAGCAAGAATAAAAACAGTGGTGGGCGGGATAGTTCAGCAGTTAAGAGTATGGGTCCGTTTCTGTTGATTGTGGCTGTGAGAACCAAGTCTGTCTCCACAACTCAGGCATAAGTGAGGTAGATGCCTAGCTCCCACATTATCCAGAGATACATGGGACAACTCTAGGTGACTATCTTGTACCTATCTTATATCTCCCTCCTGACCTTACCCATTGGGAAGTACATCGGTATGCTGACAACTGTTTCCGAGAAGCCCCTTTCCTGTGACCCTTAATCCATGGCAGCTTTCCCTTCACATTCCTGACTATGGTCTCAGATCTTAATGTTAAAGGTTCGTGTTCTGGGGAGGGCTTAGTGAGCAAAGTGCTTGCCGTGCAAGCACAAGGACCTGATTTGTAGCAGAGAGTATGGCGTGGTGATCCCAGAGCTGGGAAGGTGGAGAGAGGCAGGTCTTTGGTGCCTGCTGGACAGCCTGCCTGTACTTCCGGAGAGTTCCAGACCTTGAGAGACCCTGTCTCCACAACAGAGTGATAGCATCTACACTTCCTCCAGTAACGCCACACCTCCTCCAAGGCCACACCTCCCAAGAGTGCCAGCCCCCATGAGCTGATCACTCTATTTTAACTTAAACCACTGTGTTTCCTGAAGAAGAGCGACACTTGAGATTCACTTCTGCCCTGTATACGCAGGAACATACATGTACAAACACAGACCCATTTTGTATTCCTAACACATCTCACTCATCCTGTCTTTGTGGCCTTTTCCAAAACTCTGAGTGGCATATGCTGAATTATACTGACATATACATACTTTCTTTTCTTTAAAGCTTTATTTTAGTGGAAATACTATTAAGGAAGCAAGGGAAAGAAGATAGCATCAGTGGAGTATTGACAAGCTCCCTTAATGCAGAGATTGGTTGGGGCAGATGGCTCAGTCTAGATGGACTTTCCATACAAACCTGACCTGAGTTTGATCCCCAGAATCTAAACACAAAGACTTGCATCCAATGGCATTCACCTGCAACCCTAGTACTGGGGAGAGGGAGATAAGAGGATCCATGAGGCTCAATGGTTTAGTCATTCTAGCTTGAGGGTACGACCTCTGGGCTACACAGTATCTTTTTTTCACTATTAATTTTTCTCTATTCTTGGGAATTTCAGACATATCTACAATGAACTGTCGTATCTTTCCCCATATCCTGTCCAACTCATTACACCTCCTTCCCAATGCCTTGCCTTTTTCTTTCGAATAGCTCACTAAATATGATCAATGCTGCCCATATACACACGAGCATGGAGCTATACGCTGGAGTATGGGAAACCTATCAACAGTCATACCTTCAAGAACAATTCTCCTTCCAGTAGCTCTTCAGTAAAGGGTGAAGCCTGGAGAGCACCTACCTCATTTATGCTGGAATTTTGACCTCCTCGACCAACCAGGTAACCATACCTGCTAGGAGTTCATAGGGCAGCCACCACTTCATGCACAGAGGACATTTCACAGCATACTTCCCACCCAACTCTTACATTCGTTCCACTACCTCTTCTGGGACATTCCTTGGGCCTTGGTGAGTAGGTGGGAGAGATAATGATAGCCAATTTAGAGCTGAGTATTCAACAGAAAGCTTGCCTCAAAAAATCAAGGCAGATGGCACCCAAGGGAGACACCTGAGGGTGACCTCTGGTCACCACATATTCACGCATGCATACACATTTAAACATTACTGCATACCCATTAGTGTAGGTATATTAGCAAAGCACCCTTATTTGTTTCAAGTCCCAGGCAAACCATTTTCTGGGTTTACCTTAATCATCTAAAGACAGTATCAGCTCTTGGTAAGGCACAATGCAAGCCCCCAGCATCTAGCTCTTCGAGCAATCAAATAGTGTAGGTAAAGCACAGGCCTTTCCTCTTCAGTCTGCCCCACAGCTGAGCTACTGTAGTGGTCTCCTTCACTGTAAATGTTAAATTACTTTTCAAGTCCATATCTGAGATTCTTCTCTCCTGCCAAATGAATTCTAACAAGGGGGAAACTTGCATTGAGCATCCCATGGGGCTAAGTGGAAAGTCAAAAAAAAAAAAAAAAAAAATTGAAAGCCCTCCGGGCAGCTCTCCGAGAAGATATCATTTTTTAAATGCCTCTAATAAGGAGATATTTGGAGACTGCAATCTGGAAACTCACGTCCAATCCTAAGGTTGGCAACAGGCAGGCAGGCAGTGAATCAAGTTGTAAAACAACTGCTAATGTGAAAGAAAGACAAGCGGCTTACAAGGTGTGGGTACACCATCCTGGCCCAGCACTGAAAAGTGCTACACCTTTATTGGATATCAACCAAAAGCCAAGAGAGGGGCCAGCAGTTGCTAGGAAACGTGTCAGGGTCAACAGAGCACCAGCCCCTTTCGACCCACCCACCCGGAACATCTCTTCGGAGAAAGGAGGGTTCAGAGGCAATGATGGATCTTAGACTATTTTCCTCCTCTTGCAAACAGAGCCAGCCAACTAGTTTAGCCATTTCTATTAGATTAGGAGCCAGGAAATGAGAAAAGTCTTGCCTCACAAGGGAGCTATCGTGGGGTCACATGCCCGACTGGAAGACGCACAGGGAAATAACCAAGACTGTTTTGTCGGGAACAGAGGCAACCAAATGGATGGTCACCTTTATGAGCTCTTTGTACCTCCCGTGACCTCTCATTCACCATCACCCTCTGGCCACCCTGAACTTTCAAAGCCATTCTTTAAACATTAAAACTATCCCGTGGTAGCATCTCTCTAGCACAAAATGTGAAAAACTGCAAAGGGCTAGAGGGATGGTTCGGTGGGGAAGAGCTTCCGTTGTACAAGCACCAGGACGTGCGTTTTGATCCCAGCACCTGTGTGAAAAGCTGAGCGTGGCAGTGTGCACCTGGAACCCTGCGGCTGTGTGACGCAGAGACAAGAGGATCCTTGGGGCGTGCTGGCTGAGAGCCTAATTCTGGGGTCAGTGAGAGACTCGGTCTGGAAGGAGTAATTTGGAGAATTACAGATCAGGATACCCCACAACCCCTATACACACACCATTCCTACACATACAAACCA
The DNA here is from genome assembly GCF_011064425.1 of Rattus rattus. NCBI lineage: Eukaryota > Metazoa > Chordata > Mammalia > Rodentia > Muridae > Rattus > Rattus rattus. Next base: position 20,478,578 of record NC_046169.1, on the reverse strand, counting down.
TCTTTACACACATATATACTACCTCCACACATATCACTCCCCCACACATACACTATCCCTACACACACACACACACACACACACACACACACACACATCACTCCTACACACAACACACATATACATACCATTTCTTCACACACATACCCTACACCACAATTACACCACTCTTACACACACATATGTCACCCCTACATACACACACACACACACACACACACACACACACACACACACACACAGAGGACCAACTCAGGTCCTCTGTCAAAAGCAGTAAGCAATCTTAACCCCTGATCCATGCGATTCAATCCCATTTGACACACTTTAGAAGACACTTTCTAGGTGAATTTCCTTTGCCATTTATCAATCCCCTGTCCAGTCTATAGACTACCCATAATTCCTCTAAAATGCAAAAACCAGAGCTGAACTAATTTGGACCATGAAGAACAAGGCAAGTTTTTTCACCCCTGAAATATCAGAATGAAAATCCCCTGTTGGAAATAGAGAAGGGGGGAGGGGAACGGGGGAAGGAGGGAAGGAGGTGGGAAAGAGGGGGAAGGGACAGAGAGAAGAGAGGAGAGAGAGAGAAGGGGAAGGATAAAGGGAGGAAGGAAGAGAGGGAGGTAGGGAAGAAGAGAAAGAATCATGAGTCAAAGTGAATCCTGTGTTTTAATATTTGGGGAGTCATCTTTGAAGTTTTGCCTTTTTTAAACAAGAGTCTCCTGTAGCCCGGACTGGTCTCAAACTCTCACTGTAGCCCAGGAAGACCTTGAACTTCTAGTCCTCCTGTTTCTACCTCTCAGGTGCTGGTATTGCAGGTGTGTAGCATCTCATTTCATTGATACGATGCTAGAGATGGAAGGCGGGGCTTTCTGCATGTTAGCTGAGCACTCCGCTGAGCGAAGGTGTCAGCCCAAGAAGAATAGAATGCAGTTTAAGAATCAACTACTGGGGAGGGAAAGATGGCCCGGTGGTTAAAAGCACTGGCCGCTCTTCCACAAGGAACCGAGTTCAATTCCCATCACCCACAAGATAGCTCACAACTGTCTGTAACTGCAGTTCCAGGGGGGCTCCAACGTCCTTTTCGGCCTCTGAGGGTACTAGTCACATGGCACTGCACATCTATATACCCAGGCAAAACCCCCATACACATAACGTTAAATTTTAAATTAAAAATAGTCAGCTATTGTTTCTCATCCTTATGACAACATTGGATTGTTTTCCAGAAATTGGCAGGTGCCAATAGTCTACTTGCACATATCTGATGTGAGAAGGCTCATTACTTGCTAGAAATCCCCCAGACGGATCGCTAATCCAAAAATCCACTAATCCCTGTTTCTCTAAACAGAAACAGGGTCTATATCCCTATACTCAGGACTGTAGGACTGTGCCAGAACTTGATGTAGTAATTTCATATTTGATCCACTCCCTGAGGTGTATTAGATGACTTTATTGCACATAATAGATGTTCCATAAATATGTGCTTCAGCAATAAATTCAATGGTACTCCTTGTCACCGGAAAGCACCTTGGGTAATTTTCATGTAATTGACCATTTATGTTAGGATATTTGAAACACGAATTAAGTCAAGCTGAAAACTTTTTTTCTTGTATTGAATTTCCTTTTGTGTGTGTGTATGTGTGTGTGTATGTGTGTGTGTATGTATGTGTGTGTATGTCTGTGCGTGTGTGTCTCTCTGTGTGTATATGTGTGTGTATGTATGTGTGTTTCTGTGTCTGTGTGTGTGTATCTGTGTGTGTCTGTGTGTGTGTGTGTCTGTGTGTGTGTCTGTGTGTGTATGTATGCGTGTATGTGTCTGTGTGTGTGCCTCTGTGTGTGTGTCTGTGTGTGTCTGTCTGTGTGTGTCTGTGTGTGTGTGTCTGTGTGTGTGTATCTGTATGTGTCTGTGTGTGTGTCTGTGTGTGTATGTATGTGTGTATGTGTCTGTGTGTGTGCCTCTGTGTGTTTGTGTATCTGTGTGTGTCTGTCTGTGTGTGTCTGTGTGTGTGTGTGTCTGTCTGTGTGTGTCTGTCTGTGTGTGTCTGTGTGTGTGTGTGTGTGTGTGTGTCTGTCTGTGTGTGTCTGTGTGTGTGTGTGTCTGTGTGTGGGGGAGGGGTCAGAGACTGAAAGTTGGGTATCTTCCTCTATCCCTTTCCACTTTAATGTCTGACACTCTAGAATTTGCTAATTTGACTAGCCAGTGACCTTTAAGGATATGCCTGCCTCCAGCCCCTCCCCATGACCAGGATAATAGGCATATGCCAATGCACTCAGCCCTTAATTTTGATTTTTTTTTTAAATCGTGATCTTACTCTATAGCCTATGCTGGTCTGGAAGTCACTGCATAGCCCAGGCTGGATTTAAAACTAACGGTAATCCTACTGCCTCAGCCTCCCTCAGTTCCCAGAACCCACATCAGGAGACTCACAACAGCCTGGGACTTGAGTTCCAAGATCTAGTATTCCCTTCTGACCTTTGTGGACACCTGCACTCATATAAACATACCCACAAATGAGGATACACACGCACACATACACATGTACACACACATGAGCACACATATACATATGCTCAAACACACACGTGCACACATTTAAAAGTAAAATAAACCATTTTTTTAGAAAAAAAGAAAGAAATGTTCTTTGACTTAAGAGATCCCAAATCTTCAAGCAAGGGGGCCACTGACTTTTGCAAGGTAACTGCAGGGAAGTGCACAAAGTGCTACAGGGGGGGTGAAAAAAAAACCAGAGAACTTTCTCACATAGGACTGAGAGAGTGCTGCAGTTGGTAAAATATTTACTGTCCAAGCATGGGACCTGAGTTCGATCCCCGGTATCCATGCAGAAAGTACTAGGTATGGTGGTACATGCTTATACTTCCAGTGCTGGAGAAGGACAGATTGGTGATTCCTTGGAGCTCGTGGGCCAGCCATCTTGGCTCTATTGGTAAGCTCCAGGCCAGTAAGAAACCCAGCCTCAAAATCTAAACAAACAACAAAAAGGACGAGATGAGTAGAACTCGAAGAACAGCAGCTAGGGTTCTAGCATTCACACGCACATGTGCACATGTGTGAGCATGCTTAGACACACACACACACACACACACACACACACACACACCACAGAGAGGGGGCAGAAAGAGAGAATTAACAGACAGAGCATCAACCAAGTACCCTGTGGTGAGGGTATTGTAATTAAAACAACAGATGTGCTCATCCCATAGCCTATTCCAGATTGGATATAAAATACCCACAGAGGCTGGTGTGTTGAAGGCTGCTTCCCCAGTTGGTGGTGCCATTGAGAGGCAATTGGGTCTTGAGAGTACTAATCTCTCATACATGAATTCATCTTCAGAGCCCTTTCAGCTAGAAACTCATCAATGGATTAAGCCATTGATGAAATTAAGCCCTCGTGATCCCATCACCCCTCAAGAGCTCCAGCATCAGGGGACCCAGCCTTTAACAGATGATTCTGTGGTGGGAGCTCTTGACATCCAATCTCTAACAAAACAGTAATAGATTTCCTATTAGCCTCCTCTGGGCATCTTATTCCCTAAAATCATGAGTGTGTCTTGTATCTCTGACATTAGTGCCATTTCAAAGTATTCACACAAACATACACCCAAGAGGGGGGTGTGTGTGTGTGTGTGTGTGTGTGTTTGCATGCACATGAGCATCTGTGCACACACACACACACACACACAGAAAAAGAGAGAGAGAGAGAGAGAGAGAGAGAGAGAGAGAGAGAGAGAGAACAGTCTTTTCACTTACTGATATGTAGAAAGGGGATTTTACTTTTTTTTTCTCTCCCTCTCTCAAATGGAAAATGCCTCTCCACAAATCAAGTGCTTTCTTGCTACTTGAAAACAGTTTCAGATGCACCTGTTCCCCCTAACACACACACACACACACACACACACACACACACACACACACACACACACACACACAAAGGATTCACAAGTTAATAAGTTTTGCAGCAGACATAATCCACCCCAGCAGGGGAGAAAGTCCTCCATAATCCTTTGCAAGAAGCATTGGCTGCTGACTTCAGAAATGCTGCTCTTCTGTGGGGTTGGAGAGAGAGAGGCCTTGGGTCTGGCTGCCTGACACTGGTGGGGAGGGAGCTGAGTCTCGGTAAGAGGTTTTCTGGTAGTTGAAGTGCAAGTTAGCAGCTGAGCACTCACTGTAGGTCCAATGGGGCAGACAGAGTCAAATCAGCTCTAGAAATGGTTTGAGTCTTTACATTCCCAATGACATATTTCCTCCAACAACACCCCTAAACACCACCACCAATGGGGGGCCAAGTATTTAAATGCCCAAGACTAACTATGAGGGCATCTCATTCAAATCACTATACATCTCAATGTCTGTTTAACATCTATCTATCTATCTATCTATCTATCTATCTATCTATCTATCTATCTATCTACCATCTGTCTGTCTACCTGTCTTTCTGTCTAACTTTCAACCTACCCACCTCATCTCATTCACTTCCCCCCCACCCCCAACCCTGTTGCTATCCTTCATTTACTGAGAACCCAGAGCAGCCACCCAATTTGAGTGACAGACCTTAGAAAAAAACTCACACCTGCTCCAAGTTTACTGCATTCCCCAGTAAGCTTTCTGGCTTCCTTGCAAACAAAAAGAAAGAAGGGAAAGAAGGAGAATACAACTGCAAACCCCTCCTCCTCCTCAATCCTGGGAATGTAGATGATGAAGAAACCATGGCTAGAAATGCATCCCCTCTTTGTGTGTGTGAGTAGGTATGTTCATGCAAAAATGCCTACATGTGGATATACATGTATGTGTGTATATATGGTGTACGCGTGTATGCAGGTACACATGCTCATATATAAACATGCCCATGAAGGCCAGAAGTTCACATCACATGTTTTCCTCAGTGATTTTTTGTGACAAAGTTATACTCTGAGCCTGAGGTCACTGACTTGGGTACATTGGCTAAGGACTCAGGGATGGTCCCGTCCACTCCTCCAGTGCTGGGATTAGAAGCACACACACTGTACCCTCTTTTCTATGCGGTCTAGAGCTAGAACACCAAGCTCTCACACTTACACAGGCACTCTACAGACCTGGGCATCTCTCCAACTCGAAGGATATGTGGATGCCCAAGTCGACCAGATGAGTCGATTTTCAGGAATCGGAGTCAGTTCTCATGGGGAATCAGACTTTACTTTCCCCGTCACCCTGCAGACGTCCCTTAGCCATCAATAAGTGAAAAACAGTGCCTGAGGAGAAGAAATTGGTACCTGGATAGTGAGCCCCGCTTAGGATCAGTCTCCAAGAAATGCATGATATATGAGTTATTTGGAACACAGTTCTGATCCACATGGCTCTAATGAATGCCACACTAGTGTTGTCACAGCCAGCATGGGACCCTGTAGAATCTATTCTTGTTAGCAGCAGAGGAGTACCAGGTGAGTTTTAGCAAGAACGAATGGTGAGGACATTGAGCTTATGTTAAGAAAAGTGTGATTTGTCCTTCCCGCGATGGAATGGTTTCATGTTTGAGGAAGCTTCTCTCAGTGGTGTGAATGAGGGACGTGCTACTGAAAAATTAAAGCCATCACAGAGAAGGAAAGATTCTTTTAGCTTGTAGATGAATTCAAACCCCTGTCAGTGCTTGCACAGATTGGACATGAAGGCCTACTGTGTGCCACTTTGATATCCACTGCTGCTGGGTGGCCAGTGGTACTCTAAAGAAACTTCTGGGAGATTCCTCTTCTTCAGTCTGAGGGTGAAGTGTGTGTCTGTGTGTGTGTGTGTACATTTGTGTGTGCACATGTGTATGTACATGTGTGTGTATGTGTTAGTGCATGTGACTACAGGCACAGAAGTGCCATGTGCATAAGTGAAAATCAAAGAACAACCTCAAATGTTAGTCCTCTCCTTGTCCCTGTTCAAGGCAGAGCCTTGGTCCATTGCTAGCTCTGTCAGGTTAGCCAATCCACAGGCTCTGAATTGTTCCCATCGCTGCTTCCCATCTGGCTGCAGCAGAGCTGGGATCATGGATACATATTGCTGAGTCTGGCTTGCATCTGGGTTCGGGAAATCAAACTAAGGTCTCTGTATCTTGAGCAACAACAACTTTTCCTTCTGAGTTTTCTCCCCAACCTGAACTGGAAATTATTCACAACTCTGCATGTCAGCTTACTGGCTACTCAGATCAGAAGGCCCCATTTACATTTCTAAAGCCCTTGTTATTCCTCATCTGTAAAACTGTAGGTTTAGACAAGTTAAGACAGATTCTCAAGTATCTGGCATTTCCATGACTCAACCATTAAGGTGATAGGGATCCAAACTTTTCTTCATCAGCCAGGCTCTTAGATTTTTGTACAGACTGACTTTTGACATAAGGCCTTACTATGGAGCACAGGCTGGCCTGGTATTGACTCTGTAACCCAAACTGACCTCAAACTCCTAATGATCTCCCTGCCTTGGTCTCCCTAGTGCTGAGAATACAGTCACATAGTACCATGCCCACTAATTTCACCACTCAATCTGAATGAGAATCTTCTACATTCTCATTGCATTGTTTGATGGTTTGATGGGCCTAAGACAAATGAATGTAGGAATTTTGAACAAGACAAGATCTCCCGGTGTCAATAGGCAACTTCTCTTCCATTCTTGGGAATGGAAGTCAAAATATTGCACGTGTTAGACAAGTGCTCTACCACTGAACCATACTCCATTCTTTACTAGGGAATTCTAGGCAAATACTTTACCACTAAACCCTACCCCAGCCCCTCACTGGGGGATTCTAGGCAGGGGCTCTACCACTGAGCCACGCCCCCAGCCCCTCACTGGGGGATTCTAGGCAGGGGCTCTACCACTGAGCCACACCCCCAGCCCCTCACTGAGGATTCTAGGCAGTGACTCTACCACTGAGCCACTCCCCCAGTCCCTCACTGGGGGATTCTAGGCAGTGACTCTACCACTGAGCCACGCCCCCAGCCCCTCACTGGGGGATTCTAGGCAGGGACTCTACCACTGAGCCACGCCCCCAGTCCCTCACTGGGGGATTCTAGGCAGGTGCTCTACCATTGAGCCACGCCCCCAGCCCCTCACTGGGGGATTCTAGGCAGGGGCTCTACCACTGAGCCACGCCCCCAGCCCCTCACTGGGGGATTCTATACAAATCTTCTCTCACGTAGTCACACTCCCAGACCCACTGGTGACTTTTCTAATCTCACTAAATGTCAAGGATGGTTAACACAGAAAAGAAAGCAAAGTTGTTGAAGCATAAATGACAGAGCAGGTAATGACCACAGTTAGTAACATAAAATGTCTCAAGACTTAAATGTATCAAAGTAGCAGACCAAAATGGTCATGGTATCGTCCCAGCTCTTAGGAGGTGGCCTCAGGAGGATGACAAGTTTGAAGGCAGCCTCAGATATCTAACAAGTTTGAGGGCAGCTACAGTTACATGAGAGACTGCTTCAAAAAAGAAGAAGAAAAAGAGATCTAGCTCAAGCTTAGAGAAAGAGAGGTATTGCTTGGTACTGGGCTGCATATCTGGGTGCAGTGTTTTCTGGTGGCTCCGCGTAGTCAATAACACTGTCATTTGCTTCCCGTGTCCTTTCCCAGGACTATAAACTCTGCTGCAAGCTTCCCACTGCTGGTACAGCTATTACCAACAAGCTAATTGAGTTTGCTGGCCTTGGAAATGCATCTGAGGAGGTAATGTGGTGATGTAATGCTGTGTTCCTGCCCTCTAAGTTCCCTTCCTGCCATTACCGAGGCTTTATTTACGAGACTGGATGCAGAAACACAGGAAAGCACTGGCTGGCCCCTGCGTGTTGACTGGCGAGAGTCTAAAACAGAGCTGGCTTGGCTTTCCTTTGTTCTCATGGGAACGTGAGGTTCTTGGGTTCAAGTTCAGCAGGGAAAAATCCAAAATCAGGTAAAGGGGTCCTTGAGGGTCACTGAAGAAGGAATAGCAGACAGAGCATGCTGGAAGCTTAAGTACCAATTATAACTAAAGGCAAAATGAAGCCAGACAAGGTCAGTGTAACAAAGTATCAGACACTGATCTCTGTAGGAGGAGGGAGGCAGAGCCCCTCTGAAGCTGAAGAAAGGAGGGAGAGACAGTGTACTGCCCACTGCTGAGCAGAACTGTACAGGAAATTTCATCTGGGCTGCCTAAGGAAGACTTAGAAACCAGACCAGCCAGCACACCTGTCTTGTAGCTATTTCCTGTAAACAGAAACATTCCCTCCTGTAGAGAGAATCTCTAAGACCTGACATAAAGAACTGCGTAAGTCTCAGGAAGAAAGCAAAACTTACAGGATTTACGAGCCCTCCCTGAGGTCATATAGGCAGTCACAATGACTGACGTGGGAAGACTCTCCCAATCAGTCCAACTGCCTGCAATGATAGGTAAGGAGCTTCATGGTTGCAGCTCTCATGAGTCACCTACGATAAGCTGGGCTCTTCAATAATTCAGCCACCTTTTGAGTTAGAATTCCATAAGTAGCCTTTTACCCACATACACCTATAAGTAACCTCACTAAACTCACTGGCTTCCTAAGCTAGACCTGAGTGGACAGTTTCTTTAGTTTGTCCTCTGAGCCCTATCTGGACTATATAGACACCCATTCACATCTCCCCAGGAAAAAAATTACACACCATCATAAAAGGAAGCAAATTGAGCCGCGTGCTATGACTAGATCTGGGCTATGGAATGCTGGGTGAGCCACTTCAGTCTTCCCAGGAATTTCTGAGGAACTTGCCTTCTGTTGGTGATAGGAGATGAGTTCTGAAGGCAGGTGTGAGAACTAACAGAATAGATCAAGGATTTGAGAAACAAAATCTTTGAGCATAGTTTCATGCAATTTTAAGTAGGATACCATGACCATGACCGGCTGGACTTGGAAGACTGGCTTCTATCACAGCACAGGGGCAAGAAAGCATGGGGAAAGTTTACTGCCCTGGGACCCCATCTGCTTTGGTTCATACACCCACACCCTCTTGTAATAATGCATTTGAACAGCCTTATCCCTGCACATGCTATCAACACACAGCTCTCTCCAGACAACGCACCTAGCAACAACAGAACCCCTGGACCACCTACCACATTGGGCCTCACACACTCTCATCTCTAAGTAATGGGACATGTTTTCCCATCCATGGTTAGAATCAAATTCAGACAGCTTCTATTCAACTCTTTTCACGATGCAGTCACTTATGAAGAAGTTTTACTGTAGCCTAAACTGGTTTGGGATGTGTAAGCAGTAAGAGTAAATTGTGTCCTCCCATGAGCTTTAAGGAGAAATCCCTTATTTATCATCTGATGTCTATGCATAATTGGGCATGCATATGATTAAAATCAAGTGCATTACGGAAAGGAAGCATGCACGGTAGCTTACCAATTACGTGACCATATCTATCAATCAAATTAGAGAACCACCCAAACGCTCTCTTTAGTAACCAGCTCCTCCTTCCCTTAGACCCCATCAAAGGAAGTCCCAAGCAATAAAGGAGGCCCTTAGATACTCCCAGCCATGTGGACCACTTACAATCTTGACAATTTAACCCTCTCTAATCTGCACTCTCATTTTGCTCTGAATAAAGTTACCTCGTATTGTCAAATCTGAGTGAGCCCTGATTTTCAGTTCTTTAAATAAGAGACCAAGAATTTAGATACACTCTGGAGTAGCAGTTTTCAACCTGTGGGTTTTGACTCCTTTAGGGGTTACCTAAAACCCATCAGAAAACACATTTATTTTACAACTCATAACAGTAGCAAAGTTATAGTTATAGAGTAGCAACAGGGACAATTTTATGATTTGGGGTCACCACAGCATGAGGAACTGTGTTAAAGGGTTACAGAATTGGGAAGGTTGAGAACCACTGCTCTAGGGAATATTGACATAAAAAAGCAAGAACGCAATGCAAGAAGAATCCTCTCTCTGGCTTCCAAACTCACCATGTGATCTCTTCCTTTCACATTCTGGAGCCATGATGCCATCTCCCATGATGCAATGCAGCTGATGAGACCCTCCTCAGTGAGGAAAGGACCAGACATGTCAGACCTTTTAGTCATCTATGAAGTTTACCCTTGAGACCTATTCAATTAACTTACAAAATCAAAACAAATGAAAAGGCCTGCCAAATGTGAGTACATAGTATATGTATATAAATGTTTATGTGTGTGCTGGTACATAAAACTACATGTTCATGTGTGCACATGCCCTTGAGAGTCATAGCATGCCCTCAGTCACCATTCACTTCATTCTACTTTATTTTATTTTAAAACAGGATCTCTTGCTAGCCTAGGCTGACTGGTCAGAAAAACAAACAAACAAACAAACGAAAACAAAAAAAAAAAAAAACCAAACCAAAACAACAACAATAAAAAAAAAAAAAAAAAACAAGGAAAAAAAACCAGGAATTTCCCTGTCCCTTGTCCCCAGTGCTGAACCTAAAAGCTTGTACCACTGGTCCCAGTTGTTGTATGTCACTTTCTAAAGAGACATGACACAAATATCTATCACCTCAGATAGGTAACAGGCAACAGACAAGAATAATTGAGCCAATGAGTTTTTACCAGGGTTACATACAGGCGAAGAAATGGCTGGAAGGCCATTACATCCCTGAAAGCCCATCCCAGTCTGGATGATGACCTGTAAAAGCTGTAATTGGAGCTCTGCATGACCTGCAGGCAGCTTAACAGGTTAAAGTGTGTATCCTAGGCAGCTCTGCTGGTTGACCTCTTCCAGACAACTCAGCTTGTCCCTTCTCCTCAGCAGTATTATCAATGTTCATCTGATCAGTTTCAGGGACTTCCTGAAGTTTGTGCATTGTTCATTTCTCAAGACCTAGTGAGCCGCCATGCAGGATGGAATGTTTCCCCCTCAGAGAAAATTTCTGCATAACACTGGCTCAGTACAACCTTTTTTAAAAAAAGCTATTCCATGGCTACAAAACCAGAGCTTTCATATTTTACTAGAGGTGCTTGAAGCCAAAAGGAGATCCTGTAATAAAGAGAACAGGACCTGGTGACAAGAAGTGATTAGCTACTTCATCTCTGTCTTTGCAGAAAGCCTTCTGATAAAACTCGTAATGAATTATGAATTTCCATTATGAATCCCTTTCTCTCTCCAAATACAGAGAACAGAGCCTGGATCTTTGCCCCAGGGCATCTTTTATCTCTCATCTTGCTCAGTAACTCCCATGCCATAATTAAAGGCGTTTTGTACTGCCTTCTCTTTAGTTGCACGCTCTGCTCTCCTGCAGCAGGAAGAGCCCAGCAGCTGGTTTTACATACTCAGCAGCGCTGTGCTGAGCCTCACAATTATTATTTTCCAGGCCAGACATATTGGTGCAGGCATGTAACCGCAACACTGGGAAAGTAGAGACAGCTGAATCCCTGGGGCTCACTGGCCAGCCGGACTTGCCTCCTTGGTTAGCTCGAAAACAGCAAAAGAACCTGTCTCAAAATGTCAAGGTAGACCTTGCCCAAGAAATGACACCAGAGGTCGTCCTCTGGCCCAAACACATACATGTGCACACACACACACACACACACACACACACACACACACACACACACACACAGAGAGACAGAGACAGAGACAGAGACAGAGAGACAGAGAGAGACAGACAGAGAGACAGAGAGACAGACAGACAGAGAGAGAGAGACAGAGAGAGAGAGAGAGAGAGAGAGAGAGAGAGAGAGAGAGAGAGAGAGCGAGCACATACACACACTAAAAAGAATTTCCTTAGGCTTGAGGGATGACTCAGCAGTTAAGAGTACTTGAAGCTCCGGCAGAAGACCGGGGGTTGGTTCTCAGCACCCACCACCCCACAACTTAACTCCCTGTAACTTCAGCTCCAAGGCCCTCTTCCAGCCTCTGTGGCACTCATATGCATGTTGGCACACAAAAATACACCTCATTAAAAAAAATAGTCTTAACAGAAAATAGTTCCTCAATATGTAAATTATAATGATGGCTACAGCCCTAATGCACAGTGCATGTGTGTAACACACACACACACACACACACACACACACACACACACACACATGTTCTCACGAAAGCATAGGTATTCATTTGGGCACGTACTCTCCCGCATGCGCACACATTTGCAAGGCCTGGGATCATTAGAATATTTCCATCCATTTCACAGCGGTATTCTCTGTATTATCTAAATTGCCACTTGGCAAAAGGAAAAAAGAAGCCATTGAACTGAGGCCCCGAGAGCCAGGCATAAACACAGGGAAGATGAAAGTTCCATTCGTGAGGCAAGAGGAAAGGGAAAAAAGTACTTCTTGCTAATGGAAGAGAAATCTCTGTGCAGGGGGAAAAAAATAAAAGGCAACTGGAAACAAAAGCAAGACGAATGACTTTCATTCTAAAGCAGCCCCCTCGAAACAATGGTGCTAAATGAGATACAATTCCTGACAAGACCGCCTCTCTCTCCAAGGGCTTTCATGGCACGGTGCCTACCAAGAGTTATGCTTTATCTCCCCCCGAAAAGAGCCAGCCTGGTTTATTTTATGCGTGGTACCTTGCATCGCCTTGCTTCCCGTCTCGCTGAGATTTAAGTCAGCTATCTGTAGCGTGCTATCTGCGATCAGCTTTAAAGATCTGAAAAGCCCTGAGTTTGCAAGAATGGATAAAAAGGCAACAACAACAGCAGCAGCAGCAGTAGCAAAAAGAGCCTTCTGGTTTGACAGTGAAAGATCCCACGGGTCCCCTGGTGATCGCATTCCCTCACTGAAGACTAAGAAAAGGTGTCTCCAGCCAGCTTCAATACCTTTGTGAGCCAGCATTTGTGGGGGTGAGGACTTCCTCAAATGTGGTAGAGAATGCTCCCCCCAACCCCGCCCCGTGCTACATACAACAAGCTTGGGGTAAAAAGGGGGATTTAGAGAAACCATCTTGTAACTTAAGATATTATAATGGAAAGGGAGGTTTAATAGAGCTTGGCGGTAAAGGCCTATATATAATCTTAGTACCCAGGAGGCTGAAGCAGGAGGATCAGGAGTTTGAGGTTAACTAGGATACATACACATGGAGTTCTAGCCCAGCCTGAACTATATAGTGATACTTTGCCTCAAAATATCAGAAAAGAAAGTTAAGAGGGACAAAGGAGGTGTCGAAAAGAAGGGAGGGGAAAGGAAGAGAGGAAGGGATGGAAGAGAGAAGGAAGGAAGAATGAATGAAGGGAGGTAGTGAGGGAAGATAAAAGAGGGAAGGGAAATGATGAGGAGAAAAGGAGGAAAACGGGACGGATGAAGAAAGGAAGGGGGTGTTTTAAGACATGAACGAGATCCTTAGGCTTTAGATGGAGACTGAGTTTAAGAGAGGTTGGTTGTTCCCATCTTCCTAAACCTCAGACTTTTCAGGTCTAAAATGTCCCCAAGAGCACGGTCTGTAACAAAGGGATTCCAGGACACTGGGCAAGTGAAGCCAGCATCCATGGGGCGGGGCCTGCTGATAGGCGGTAGGCTGTTGTCGATATTATTTTACATTGTACTCTCTCTTCCCGGATGTTTCTTGGCATCCTTTGTGATTAATACCTTTTTATCTCTAATGAATGAACAATTACAACACAATTAGGCAGAGGGAATTGCATTACTCTCCTGATTAAAAGCCTGGTACCCAGAGGATCGAGTCTGAATTCTTTAGTGTGGCTTCCCATCTGGACCCAGGATCATCTGCCAGTCCCCTCTCCTGCTGGATCCTACTCCATGGAGCTCCCCTACCCAACTAAACCGGTCTACTGAACCCACAGCATCCCTGAACTTGCCCTGTTTCTACAACATGTTCCTTCCTTCTCTTGCAAATGATAGAGGGAAGTATAAGTCGGGGTCTGTGTACAAGCTTGTGTCCAGTGCAGATACTGCTTCCCCTAGGATGCTGTCCCACAGTAGCTCCAAGGCAGTGATGTTTGATCTCTTCTCTGGGCTCAGAAAGGTATGTCTTGGACCACCTACAGCTGCAGCACTTGGGAATTTATTAAGGACGAATTATCCTAAACCAGATATGAGTGGCCGCAGTCTGGGAGTAAGGATTCTCTGGGCTTTCTTGAGTGATGTTTTCCACCACTGAAACAGTTACACAAACCATTACAGTCACAGAGTAGAAGGAAGCAGGTTCCCAATCAACCAGGTACATCAGCAGGGACCTCAGAAAAGTGGTTTCGCAAACGGGAAGAAATTCCGCTCAAAAGTTTCAGATGCTATCTCGTTCTAAGCTCGCGTTTGGGGGGAACTAGCATTCTGTTAACTTAATCAATTCCGCAGGCTTTACCTGATGTCAGGGGTCCAACATACAGGTGGCTATTAAGGACCTAAAGAGGGAGGATAGGTGCTCAGCAGATAAAGGTACTTGGCGCCAATCCCAGTGACCTGGGTTTGATAGGAGAAAACTGACTCGCACAAGTTGTCCCCTGAGCTCCACACAAATACCATGGTTGACACAAATAAGCAAAGATTTTAGATAGATAGATAGATAGATAGATAGATAGATAGATAGATAGATATAGATAATAGATGATAGATAGATAGATAGACAGACAGACAGACAGATAGAGATAGATAATAGATGATAGATAGATAGATAGATAGATAGATAGAGATAGATAATAGATAATAGTAGATAGATAGAGATAATAGATGATAGATAGATAGATGATAGATAGATAGATAGATAGATAGATATAGATAATAGATGATAGATAGACAGATAGATAGATAGATAGATAGATAGATAGATAGATAGATAGATAGATAGATAGAGACAGACAGACAGACAGACAGACAGACAGACAGACAGACGGATATGGCCAAAGATAAACCAAGATTATTTTGTCTCTCTACATACAATATTCTAACCATCCACCATCACCACATTCTAACAAGTCCTACAGAATTGGTAACAGACTTGTATCTTTTGAGAGGGAAGAAAAACGCAACAACAAAACAAGAACATTAGACATGCTTACTGCCCTACTAGGATCTATAAGGGGAAAGAGGCGCCGGCAAGAAAACAGTAAATCGAGGCTATGAAAACAAAAATCCTAAGAGAAGCTGTTTTCTGAGAGATGTGCTCAGTTGCTTCTCTTGAAGGGATGTTTATCTACAAGTGCCCCTGAGCCCTAGACCTCTCCGAGCGCAAGGCCTATTTCTGGGATGCGCTGCTAACTTCTGCAGGCTCTGAAAGACACCTGTCATTTGTCTTAGACATCAATAAGCAAACGTCACCCCAGCCAGCGAAACTGTACCACACCTGTGCCATGTGTTTACCTGCTCCATGTGTGACAGAGGCTACACGGTTATAATAGCCATCCGGTGTCCTGCCTTTGTTATGGTTGATATTACTAATAAACTTGATAGGATCTTGAGTCACCGAGGAGTCAAGTCGCCAGGTATATACATGAAAGGTTCATTGAGAGAGAAAGACACACCCTAAACTTGGGTGAAATCTTTTTTATGGGATAGGGTCCTAGTCTAAATGAAAAGGAAAACACTGAACAGAGGACCAGCATTCATTTCTCTCTGCTTCTTGACGGTACACAAAATGGAACCTGTTACTAGAAACTCCTACCACCATGCCTTGATCACCTTGACGGATGCTTTCTCTGCCATGGTGGACTTTAGTCCAGAACTTCGATCTAAAATAAATCCTTCCGCCTTGAAGATTCATTTCCCATACATTTTGGCCTGGCAAGGAGAAAGGCACTTATTATACCATATATAGTGATG
Organism: Rattus rattus; assembly: GCF_011064425.1. Taxonomy (NCBI): domain Eukaryota; kingdom Metazoa; phylum Chordata; class Mammalia; order Rodentia; family Muridae; genus Rattus; species Rattus rattus. Next base: position 20,462,844 of record NC_046169.1, on the reverse strand, counting down.
CCCAATGCAAAGGCTCTGAAATTGTGACTGACAGCTAAGAGTTGGCTATGGTCAATGGACTCCGAACTCCTAGGGAACCAAAACTGTTTCTCAGAAGAGACGGTTCGGTGGTTACGAGTCCCTGCTTCTCTACTAAATGACCTGGGTTAGAGTCCTAGTACCAATGTTAGGAGGCTCACAACCCCCTGTAACTCCAGTTCCTGGGGCTCTGGCATCCTCTATGACCTCCATGTGCACCTACATACGTGTGATGCACATACAACACAAATATATTCTAATTGTTATATACAGATAGATCCATTTATCTACTCACCCGCCCATCCACCCATCCTTTCTTCTTTCCTTTCCCCTTTCTCTTCTACCATTTTTCCTCCCTTCCTCTCTTTTCTCTTTCTTCTCTTGCTTCCCTCCATCAGTGAGGGAGAAGAGTTTTTCTTTAGTGTTTTGTTTTTTAATCAAAGCCTCATGTGGCACAAGCTGGCTTTGAAGCCCTAATTCTCCTGAATTCTGGGATTATAGGTATACTCCACATGTCCAGCTCCCACCTGTTCTTTCCATCATAATAGGGACTGTGCAGGATGCGAATACGAATTTTCTTCCCCTTTTCAACTGTGCAAGGATAAATTGAAAAAGACGAGACAGCCTTTGAGATTCTTAAGTGGATTCCAAGTATTGCATTTCTGCTTTCTAATCCTCCTTGTACAACACTGACTTTTATAGTCAACCATTTAAGTAAATCTCAAGGATTTGCTAGTTATTTGTAAAACATGGCAGGAAGCGTTTCAACTTGTGGGTGAGTAAACAGGTATACTAACCAAAAGGGTGTGGGGCAAGGGAAAACAGTTCCCAAATAAAAGGTCACTACTCAAGCCAGTGACATAACTTCCAAATGACACACCTATAACGCAAGCCAGAGGTAGGAATGGAGAACCCAAGAAGAGCTTCTGTGTCAGAAGTTCTCGGCTGAGCTGGTGCCCATGTGTGTGTGTGCATATTTTAAGAGAATTGTTGAGGAAATACCAGATACCTAAAGTTTTAAAACAAGATGATCCTCCCTGCTTCCCCCCACACACTTTTCAGGCCCACTCACCAAGAATATATATGCAAACAACAGTATGAAAGAGACAAGAGTGGGACGTGGGGGTTGGGGGTTTAGCTCAGTGGTAGAGCGCTTGCCTAGCAAGCGCAAGGCCCTGGGTTCGGTCCCCAGCTCGGAAAAAAAAGAAAAAAGAAAAAAAGAAGAGTGGGACATGAACCCATAGCAGAAAGCGGCTATGTTCTGGCCAGAAGGGCAAGGAAAGAAGGATTCAGAGGACAGCGATGTTGTAGAAAGTCAAGAAGTGGGTCCATATGGGAGCACCTTGGAAAAGGGATTCCAAAATGTGACAGGAACATGCTCAGAAAGCAGGACCTGTTAGGTCACACGAGAAAACCCTCTTCTCTTCTCTTCCCTTCCCTTCCCTTCCCTTCCCTTCCCTTCCCTTCTCTTCTCTTCTCTTCTCTTCTCTTCTCTTCTCCTCTCTCCGTCCCTTCCCTTCCCTTCCCTTCCCTTCCCTTCTCTTTCTTCCTTTTTTTCACTCTCTGGAAGAAGACAAAGAAACTCAGAGAACACCAGCGGTGAGGCTGGAGAGTAAACAGGACATTAATCCATGTGGAGCAGTTCGTTTTCAGACTGGTGGAATTGGTGACTTCATGAGAAAGGAAGAAGCTTGGGCCTGGAGCTATATAAGTTGACAGAGATGGGACATGGTTATGTTGGTAAAGCGCTTCCCTCATAAGTGTAAGGACCTGAGTCTGACATGCATTGGAACCCATATTAAACCTCGTCAACCTATTCTACTAGCCTACTCTACTTGGTGAAGTTCTAGACCAGTGAGAGATCCTGTCTTAAATTAAAAAGTGGAAGGTGCTTGAGGAATGACACCTAGGGTCATCCCATGTCCTCTATACATAAGCGCACAGAGACGCCCACCCCCTGCATACATGAATATGATAAACTAATTGCTCGACATCTAATGGCATACATATGTATGTGTATCCACTGCAGAACATGGTTAGAGGTTATGTGCCATGCCCCACATTTTGTCATTATTGTGGCTCACAAACCACTAGTGGATCCATCAGATTATTAAAGGGCCCTGGAAAGCCTTGCTGCCTGGTGATATTATAGCCTTTATAGTGTAGCAGTGACAGGGACTAGGGAGGTGGGGAGGGATGGAGAATGACACTTTTGCGTTGTATTTTAAAATGACACATTCCAACTTCAGATTGCAAGATGCAGTCTGCGCACTTAGAGTAGCCCAGAATATGAACGCTGCCAGCTGCTGTTCTGAGTTAAATTCAAACTCAGATGTAACCTCATCAGCAATGGGAGACACGACTCAGTCCTTAGGAGTATAGAAACCCCATTGTATAGAGAGTCAGGAGGAGGAGGAGGTGAACAACATAGGAGTCAACAAGGAAAGATGCACGAACTCTAAGAATCTCCGAGACAAGGCTAGCCACCTGACCAAGGGACAAGATTCAAGTTCGTTTTGACTAACTGCTTTCATTTGGATTCCGTAGGCAAGGGTTAGTTTTAACTGTCAACTTAATACAACCTAATATTGCCTGGGAAGAGAGTCTCAGTGAAGGATTGTCTAGATCAGATTGACCATTGGACAGCAATGGAGATTGTCTGGATTCCATTAGTTGATATTAGAAGAGCCAGCCCACTGCAGGTGGTGTAATATTCCCTGGGTTTGATCCCTGAAATGCGGAAGAGTAGAGTGAGCTGACCAGTAGCATCTCTCTCTCTCTCTCTCTCTCTCTCTCTCTCTCTCTCTCTCTCTCTCTCTCTTGTTCTCTCTCTCTCTCTCTCGCTCTCTCTCTCTCTCTCTCCCCCCTCTCTCTCCCCTCTCCTCTCTCTCTCTCTCTCTCTCTCTCTCTCTCTCTCTCTCTCTCTCTCTCTCCCTCTCTCTCTCTCTCTTTTCTCTCTCTCTCTCTCTCTCTCTCTCTCTCTCTCTCTCTCTCTCTCTCTCTCTCTCTCTCTCCCCCTCTCTCTCTCCTCTCTCTCTCCCTCTCTCTCCCTCTCTCTCTCTCTCTCTCTCTCTTTCTCCCTCTCGCAGCGTGCTCTCTCTCCCCTCTCCTCTCCTCTCTATCTCTCCCTCCCCCCTCTCTCTCATTCTCTCTCTTTCGCTCTCCTCTGGTCTGATTCATTACTTCGAGCTCCTGCCTTGACTTCCCTGCAGTGATGGACAACAACATGGAATTGTGACCTGAAATAAATCCTCTCTCCCTTAAGTTGCTCTTTGTCCAAGTGTTTTATCACAGACACAGAACCAGAACAAAGGCGTCCTAGAAAGTGTGCTGGCTGAGGATGGGAGAGGGAAGTCTGACATTTTAGAATGCTGATTCTCAGTCTTCTCAGTTTCCCAACTTTCTCACTCAGACAACGAGGAAATGAGTTACAAAAGAGGAGATAAATCTGGTTGTTTTTCTAGTTCTGCCTCCGTCATGGACTTTTTGTTTTTAGTGTATAAGTAAACAAAACATATTTGATAGTGGAAAAAATAAAATCCAATGCAAGATTCTACAACTCCCATTCAAAAAGGTAACTCTAACTATAGAGAAATTTATTGAGATGTGTATTCACCGGGTCGCTTCATTTTGGTGTGTCATGTTTCAGTATGCTATTTTTGACTATAAGTCTAAAGGCATATAAAAATGACATTTTAAGAAGAGAAAAGGGTAGAATGTACTCTGTGGCGAAGTCATGCCCTGAAGTAGAACGGCTTCATTTGGTCTAACTCTGTGACCACAGAACAGCCATATGAAATTGCAACACACAGGGTTATGGCAAAGACCTCATGAGTGAATGCATGTGGACATCCCTTGTACATAATAAACCATGAACGTGAACTTGAACTAGAAAGAAAATGATTAGCAGCAAGGCATGATTATCTATATGGTTCTGACAACAACACCATTTTGCCACCTGCTGCCTAGACATTTCTGTAACGGCATGACTTTGCTAAGACATGAACTTTGCATGCTGGTGTTTGCCCAGCTGTAAAATGAGATATCTCCAGGGATGGCAAACACAGCCAGGCCCTGTAAGTCCATGGGGATGTTTATCTTGGCGATGAGAGGTGGAGGGGGCAGGATCAGAGGCTTTAGAAAGGATGAGTGAACAGATGGCAGGTGGAACAACAAGCCTTATTTCAGAGGACAGAAGCAGCAGCTGGAATCAGTGGACATGCTATGAAGGTAGCTTTGGCCTAGGGCATCAATTATTTACCTAATTAAATCACTAGTTGCCACCAATTGTGGTTCTGCATTCACTCCTGTAATCTTAGCTACAAGGAAGGCTGAGGTAGGAAGATTATGATTTCAACAATACTTGAATCACATACAAAAATAAAGAATGCTGAAGAGGTATCTTAGTGGCAGAGTGCCTGCCTAGAATCCCCCAGTGAGGGGCTGGGGGCGTGGCTCAGTGGTAGAGCCCCTGCCTAGAATCCCCCAGTGAGGGGCTGGGGGCATGGCTCAGTGGTAGAGCCCCTGCCTAGAATCCCCCAGAGAGGGGCTGGGGGCGTGGCTCAGTGGTAGAGCACCTGCCTAGAATCCCCCAGGGAGGGGCTGGGGGCGTGGCTCAGTGGTAGAGCCCCTGCCTAGAATCCCCCAGTGAGGGGCTGGGGGTGTGGCTCAGTGGTAGAGCATCTGCCTAGAATCCCCCAGTGAGGAGCTGGAGGTATGACCAGTGGTAGAATGGTTGCCTAGATCCAGCGATGGCCTCTCATTGGGCCAGAACTCATTTAGTAAACTAGGTTGACTGGTCAGTGAGCCCCAGTGATCTACCTGTCTCCATTTCCCCAGCATTGGGATTAGAAGTGTGCCACCATGCCCAACACTTTTTATGTGGGTTCTGAGGATCGAACTCGGGTCTCATGCTTGTGCAGCAGCACTTTACTGAGCTGTCTTCTCAGCCCCCAGAAGTTCATTTTCAACTGTCATACCAGAATAGGCCCAATTCATATCCTTGACCTTTCAACCTGAGGGCACCTCTGAATCCAACCACCTAAGGCAAGAGGAACCTCCAACTTTGAAAATCTTCTTGTTCTGTCTTTGTAGCTAATCTGTATGTGTTATTATGAGTTGGCCTTAACTGTGTCTCTGACCTTCGCAATCAACTGAGCTGAGATTTATGGGGGTGGGGGGGCGGACTTCTGAGTGGGGATGAGAGAGAGGCAGAGAGACAGACAAACGGACAGAAGGACAGAAAGACAGAAAGGCAGAAGGAAGGCACGAGCTTTTATAAAGGATATGCAAACTTGCCGGGACAGTGAAAATGTGCCGTATTTGGCATCTGGTGATGACGATGGCTGCTGAGTCACCGAAGGCAGCCTGCAGGGGGACACCTGGTTCTGGAATGTGAGCTGTTTCTAACACAGTTCCCGTGTCTTCCTCACCATGACAGAACGGCCCCCTCCTTAAACCATAAGACAAGAGAAAGCCTTCTTCCCTTAAGTTGCTTCGTTCTGCTGTTCGATCACAGCAGTGACAAAAATAACTAAGACACTTGGCTTCTTTGTTAAGACCCCGGAAGACCAGAACCCAAAAGAAAATTATCTCCTTAACCATGATGCAGTATTATGGAGCGCTGCTCTCTGAGCAAGAGAGTAGACATCCTCACAAGATCAGTTCCCCCCATGTGCAGGAGACCATCCAGGTCATTCCTGTAGACTGTTGACATGCGCTCAGAGAGGGAAGGGGTAGGGAAGGTCAATAGGCCTCTCCCCAAGATGCCAGCTGCTCCTCCCAGCCATTCCTATGCAATTCTGCCCCCATTACATGTGGCTTCCGGGTCTGAGAGACACTAGAGCATATAAGCTGGGGAGAGCTTCACCCAAAGAGCGCACATGACCTATGGGACAATGGAGTAGCCATCATCCATTCTAGGTGACAAGATTCCCAGTGCAGTTACTTTGGGGTCCATTGATATTCCTGCCAGTTTCCTCTCACCGATGCTCTAGAAGTCATCTCAATCTGCCCATTGGCTCCCTCCACGTTGATGGACTTATACTTTGGTGTGTCATTGGAACCTCATAAGGAGAAGGAAAATATTGGAAAACGGGCTCTTAGGTCCCTGATCAACCATTCGGCATCAGAATTCCACAAGTGGGGGCTCCGAAGTGGGAGCTCAGAGATCTACTTTTTTTTAACCGCTCTGGATGCTAAGCCTGAATGATCCTAACAGGAAAGCTCGGCCTCCAGCATCTATTTAGTGCCATATGGAACCCCTGCACCCTTCTTAGACTATTTGTTTTTTAATGATTGATGAATCAATCTAGCAGTAATGCATATCTCTCCAGGCCAGTCACACCTGCCTTGAAGCTGGAATTGCCCCTAACGCCAGTCCAGGTGCTGGAAGCCCTGGAGAGGCCTCTTGGCCTGCAACCTGTCTGAGCTGACCAAAGAAAGCCATTGGGCTAGTCACAGGAGATCAAGCCACTGGTAGCCTCAAGGCATTCTGATTCCTGTTGTTCTCAGCAGGGCAGTGACTAGAGAGCAACCTGCTTACCATGGGGCTTCTGTTGCCACTCTAGAATCAGCCCTGTGACTCAGCGGTCACAACCCTGGGGCTGCTGTGGGACCAACATGTCATTCACTCTCAGAAGCCATTACAGCAGGGTCTGTGGCAGCTTTCTCTGTCTTGCATGCTAAGTCAAGGGTATCTGTTCCATATGGTGGTGAATAATTTACAACACAATTTACTTCCTGCTTATATAGCTGATTCCATACAAAGCTTCCATTTGCATATTTATTAATTTACAAAATTAATGCCATTTTCTTAGTCCCGTACAGGATGTGTGGCTGGTCCCTGTCTTTGAATTAATTTTAATCTAAGGTGGAAACATTTGTTAAGGGAGTTGGCTCAGGCCAAAGTAATCAAATTCGTGGTAATCAAATGCTGGTAGGGGGTGGGGGAAGAGAGAGCTAACATTTATTGAGTGCCTAACCATGCCAGGCTCCAGGAAAATTAATGGTGCAGAATAGAAGTCTCCAAAAACATCCCCTTAATGTGATTATTGTGGCTGTTTTACAAATAAGGAAATTGAAACTCAGAGAGAATATGTAGCTGGCCCTCATAAGAGAGCACAGTCACAGATGCTTAGAAAAGTCTGGAAGCAGCCTTTCCCATTGCTCTGACTTCTTATTAGTCAAGGAAGGCCATTGCTACTTGTAATTAATGTAGTGGAGGAAGTCCTTGAAATTCCAGATATTTCCTTGTTCATAGATATTCTTGTTGGCAGGAAAGAGTGGAAGATACTCATTGAGAATTCTGCCATGCTAGATGTTAGCATTTGTGCAGGTCTGCCTAAGGAAAACATAACTCCATCAAAATTTCCCAGTTCTGACTGGGGCAAAGCTCTTGCTGTGTAAACATGAGTACATAAATTCAATTTCCCAAACCTATGTTAAACAGTTGGATGTGGAGGAACAGGGAGTATAGAGACTGGAAAGTCCTTGGGGCTCACTGGCCAACCATCCTAGCCTACTTGATGGGTTCCAGGTCAATGAAAGACCCTATCTCTAAAACGTTGTGCCTGAGGAATGATACCTGAGGTTGTCCTCTGGTCTTCACAAGACATCTCACATACATCCATGCACATGTACACATTCATGGATATGCAGATATATATATATATATATATATAGATATATATATATGGCACTGTGACTATTTAAATAAGAATGGCCCCTCATAGGTTCATATATTTGAATGCTTATTCATTGGGGAATGGCACTACTTGAGAAGAACTAGAAGGTGTGACCTTATTGAAAAAGATATGTCCTTGTTGGAGGAAGTAAGTCACCGGGGATGGGCCTTGGGGTTTCAAAAACCCGAACAGTCTCGGCAGCTCTCTTTTCTGCTGCATATAGATCCAGATGTAGAACTCTCAGTTACTTCTCTAGCTCTATGTCTGTCAGCATGCCACCAGGCTCTCTACCATGAGTAAACCTCTAAAACTCTGAAACACCTCCAGTTAAATGATTTCTTTCATAAGAGTTGCTGTGGTCATGGTGTCTCTTCACAGCGGTAGGATACTGGTTAAGATAGGTACAAAATTCCACCCTTATCTCTTAATACAGGCTTTACCTTCCCATAGACCATGGCCTGGTCTGCCTCAGCCACCAATTCCTTTCGGTCTTTAGGTTACATCTCTGTAAAACTTGCTCCCTCTGTCTCTGAAATGAAGTATCCAAGACAACTTAGAGAGGAAAGGGTAGGTTTTAGCTCCTGGCTTCAGATCCACATGGTCAGTTGGTTCTATTGCTTTTGAGTATGAGGCAGAAACACATGGCAAGAGCCTGTAATAAAGGTAGTTACACTGCCTCATGGCAGGCAGGAAGCCAGGAAAAAACTAGCACATACCAACTGCCTTGCTTAGCCTTGGTTGCCATCTTGTCACAACCCAAGGTCATCTGAGAGGAAAAGCCTGAGCTGAGGAGTTGTCTAGAACAGACTGGCCTATGGGTATGTCTGTGGAAGATTGTCTTGATTATTAATTGAAGTAGGAGGGCCTAAACCAATGTAGGTGGATCCATTCCCTAGGCAGATGGAATCTTGGGCTATCTATGGAAGCTTAGATAAGCATAAGTCTGCAAGCAGCATTTCTTAGGGTTTCTCCTGGAGTTCCTAACTTGACTTTCCTCAATGATGAGTTACAAAAAGTAGGCCAAAATAAACCCTTTCTACCCCTAAGTTGTTTTCAGAGTTTTATTACAGCAACTGGATGAAACCAGAACGTCCCCACAGACCTGACTTCTTCCCACTATTTCTCAATGATACCATAGGTTGGGGGCCAAGCCTTCAACACCCAGACTTTTGGGAAACAGCCCATATAAAATCATAGCATCACCCCTACCATATGTCCTCTTGTTCTTCCCCTTCTGAGAACTGTCTCCTATGTTGCCCTTTCTTGTCTCTTCTGCTTTATCCTCATAATTAAAATCTGTACTTCTAATGACTGCCTGCAAGAGTCTTGAGCATTTAAACCCATCCAGCTGTTTTCCAGGCATCTATGAGTAAAACAGGTACAGTAACACAGGTCAGAGAGTTGATTGAACACTTAAGAGCCATTTCTGCTCCCAGCACTAATATCACACATTTCACAAACACCTGTAGATCTAGTTTTTCACTCCCTCTTCTGGCCTCTGACTGAGGGCTCCTGCACTCAAGTCTACACACAGAGACATAACTTGAATGGTGGTAGAAGCCATCCATGCAAACATAGCAAAAGAAAAATTCCCAAGCCCTCTTTCTCCCTCCCGTGAGACCTAGCTTACATTTTATACTACCTGCATTGATGGTAGTTATTTACCTGTTCTCCTTAGACCTTCATCCTTTAGTCACTTTGATCATTCAACATATTGTCAGTATCTTCCAATATGCTTCACTTGTGTTGTTGTTGTTGTTGTTGCAGTGCTGGAGATCAAATGCAGGGACTTGTGCATGGTAGACAAGCAATCTACTACTAAACCATTCCTCCAGCCCCTCATTAGGGGATTAAGGGCAGGTGCTCTACTGCTGAGCCACGCCCCCAGCCCCTCACTGGGGGATTCTAGGCAGGGGCTCTACAACTGAACCATGCTCTTAAACCTTTTATTTCTATTTGGAACCTCTATTCTGAAAGGTCAGTCTAGCCATTTGATAAACCATGCCACCGTATGTATCATAAAGATATTGTAGCCCAAAGTGAACAAAGTCTGAGCCTAGAGGGTTCCCCCCAGCATCAGTTTTCTGATTTGTTTTCTTTAGATTTTCAATTTTGCCTTTCAATGCCTTCTCAACCCTGAGGATAAGCCCAGAGGAAGCCAGAGATACTTTTAGGGGTAGGGAATGATTCCCTATAGGGTCTGGAGGAACTCGTCCAAACACTCAGGTGTAACTTTCATTTTTTCAAATGTCTACTTTTAATGATTGTTCTTAAACACTTTAACCTCCCTTCTAGCCCACCACTCATCAGAGGTAGTGGAAAAGAAAGGATACCAGGGAGAAACCATAACACACCCTGAGACGTTTTTTGATACTTTACTCTCTACAGAGTCCCAACAAATGGAGTCTCAACATACACTATAAAGCAGACCAATACCTACGTGCCATTAACAAAAATTCCTTCATCACATGGCCTTTCACATGCTTTCATTAGCAAAATATCCTTTCACCTGTGTCTACTTCAACAAAATGTCCCTTCACATGTTTGCCCCAGCAAAACACCATCCAATACAAATGACTTCCCAAAGAACCCTTAAGTTTCTACTTCATCAGGACCAGGCTGCTCATTGTCCAACGGCTGTCACCAAGCTTTCTAAAGGAGAAATGGTAAAATGGTGACAGGGTACATGACGTCCATGCCAGCAAATGTTGGTTTTAGTGTCTCATGCATGAAATATACTAAGAGACTCGATCACCACAAAGAGTAATGTTCTATAAGACTTTCATTTTGGTTCAGTTTGGTTTTGTTGTTTGTGGTTTATTTTGCTTGTTCGTTGGTTGAGATAGGATCTCTCTATGATATTCTGGATTGGCCCCTAGCTTGTAGCAATTCTCCTGCCTCCATCACATCCATCAAAATGTAATGCTTTAATTGAGGAAAAGAGCCTTTAAAAAACCAGGTTTGACCCTCCTCTCTGACACTCAACTCTTGAATTATCTGACCCTTTCACCCAGAACGCTAGGTGAGGAGCTCCAGTTTTTCTGTCTGCCTTTGAGCCTAGCTGCTAATATGAGGAAGTCTTGGGCTCCCCCTCGAGGCCAACAGTAAATCTAAGGAAGGAAACTCCAAGAGACTCTGCAGGGTCTTAATTGGCTGAGGCCAGGGACAGCAGTAGGGAACAAGGCCTAGGATAAAGAAAAGGGAGTAGTTGGCCCAGGAAGTCCAGTCCCTTCTCCTACTGCAGACAAGAGACTATTGCAAAGATATCTACACAAAGAGAGGTGACAGCTGTGAGTGATGTGTCTCCTCTTTAGAAGACACTGGAGAGGAAAGGGAGGAGCGGGGAGGAAGGGAAGGCGAGAGAGTTCCTGTGTGTTCACCTTCTGCTGCTGTATGCATGGTGTTTTTAATCCATAAATCATCATTAAAAGTCGTGCTGTTTTTAATTCCTGCAATACACTCTAAGGCATATTCCATACCTGAGAAAAATCAAAGGCTCAATTGTTTGTTAAAATTGGGATAGACGGGCACGGGGGCAGCACTGGAGAGATAGCTCAGTTGGTAAAGTATTTACTAGGAAAACATAAGGATCTGAATTTGATCCCGAGAATCCATGTAAAAAGTCAGGTATGGGGTGGTAGTTAATATACTCCCTGAGCTGGGGAGACAGAGTCAGTGGATCCTGGGTCTCACAGACTAACCAGCAGAATCTATAGGGTGAGGCCAATGAAAAACCTGGCTCACAAAATCAGATGAATAATGTTTGAAGAACTATAGCCAAGGTGATCCGCCACACAGATATATGCACATCTGTTTACACGTGAAAACACATATACACACACACACACACACACAAATTAGTAATACCTGCATCATAATGCTGGATGCCTGTGATACCAGCACTTGGGAGGCTGACACAAGTGAGTCATGAATCTGAAGCCAACCTGGATTATCTAGAAAGTCTGAGCCTGGGTAGTCCACATAGTGAGACCCTATCACAAAATAACTAAGGGTTGGGTATATAGCTCAGCGGTACCCTAAACTTCCAAAGCCTTGGGTTCAGCCCAAGCACTAAAACCAAATAGGTGTGATCATTAATGGAATCTTTCTTGCGACTCCTCTTTGTACATGTGCTCTCCAGGGAAGCATTCGAATGAGACACACATATCATCATATAGATAATTAGGTGTTTAGAGATGGGTGGATGACCTAGGAGGTCAAGCATTCTCTATGGGTTTTTACCACTTCCCCCCCCCTTTTAAATGAGATGTGAGGATGCTGAGCTCCTATCCAAAGGCACCGCTAGCAAGTCAGCCGAAGTGAATTTGAGTAGAACAGATGGCCAAGAGCAGGCTCAGTGCCTAGTGTCTTTAAAGAGCTTTGACTCGTAATGCAAAAGCAACCATAGACAGTATGTAAATTCACAGGTATGGCTTCTCCCAACATAATTCATTTATAAAAACCAGCAGTCACTGGGCATGGTGGCTCACAGAAGAGGATCTTGAGTTCCTGTCCAACAGACTCTAGACTTACTCTAAAAAATAAAAAAGGCTGGGGGTGTAACCCAGTAATAGATTGCTTACTTAGCACAGGAGCCTATGTTCGATCTTCATTCATTCTGCCTTTGAATGAGTGAGTGAATGAATGAATGAATTTGTGAAAGAATGAACAGGGAAATAAAAAAAAATAAAGCAGTCAATGGTAGCACATGCCTGTAATCCCAGCACCTGGGAAACAGAGGCAGGAGGATGAGAAGCTAAAGGTCAGGGCTAGAATGGTAGCTTGGTGGTCAAGAGCACTTGAAGCTCACCCAAAGGATAAGGACCTATATCAGGTGCCTTCTTGGGGTAGCTCACAAGAGCATATTCCCACAGAGACATACATAATAAAAGATAAAATAAATCTTTTTTTTCTTCAAGTCTGAAGTCATTCTCAGCTACATAGCAAGTTTAAAGTCAGCCTGGATTACATGAGACCCTGTTTCAAAATCAGAGAGACCGACAAATAAAAAGTAAAATGCAGTCAACGTCCCTGCAAGCTATGGTGTGAGCTCTGAGGAGAGCGTGAGGAACGGAATGGAAAGACCTTAGACAGGCAGAGAAATGGTGCTCCTGAACCATGCATGACCACTCTGGCACTCGGCCGCTCCTCAGAGTTACTCATTTCTGCCATACAGCATCATTAGGCTGCAATTCTATCACCATGAATGAACGGTGACGTTAACGCTGTGGTCAGGGCTGTCAGCTGTGGGTCTGGACTCTGCTCACCCGAGTCCACTCGATGTGGTGTCTCCTGCCATATGTCTGGCCACCCTGCTCATTAATCACACCCCTGAAAAGTCTCTTAATTACATTATGTTCACAATCCATAAAACATAATTAAAATATGTAAATCCATTATACTCTTTAATGAGCACATTGAGAGCTCAAAATTTTAAATTAGATATAAAATTGATGTGAACCCACTAGTATTGACTACGCATGACCATAAATCACTCTCAATTTGGACTGCCATGAGGGCCTCGCTCCCACTGGACGTGCCTCTTTTCCCCCTACCATTTTTTAAAAGCTGTTTTAAATGACGCATGATCTTTAAAGGAGAGCAATTACTGGCTCGCTTAATCGACAACACCAGTATCCACAGTGATGATGTCTCCAGAACTCGCTGTGGCTTCGCAAAGGACTAACACAAAATGGGACCTTGCATCTGTGGCCATGTGAGGCCACGTTTTTACCATCTCAGTGTAACTATGCCAATGATTCCTTTTTCTTTTTCAAGAAGAGTCTCACTATGGAGCTGTGATGTTTAATCCTGATTGTCAAATTGATGGGATTAAGAGTCACATAAGAGACAAAGCTCCAGAGAGTTGTAAGGAAATTTCCAAAAACAGTTACTTCGGAGTGGAAAAGACCTTACTCTGAATGTGGGCTGCACAATTTCTACAGAATAAGAAAGCAAAACTGAACTGAACATTAGCGTTCATTTCTGCTTCCTGACTATGGATGCAACATGATCATCTACCTCAGGCTCCTGCCACTGTATCCCTCCCCAACCCCATGAAGGACTACAAGGCAAAACAAACCCTTGCTCCCTTAAGTTGCTTTGTTGGGTCGAAGCAACAAGAAAAAAAAACTTTTCAATAGACTGTATCGTGTTTTTAAATAATGTGTATGTGTGAGGGAGAGATATGCACGTTAGTATAGATGCCTATAGAGAGTAGAGGAGGAGGGCACTGGAATGCCCAGAGCCAGACCTACAGGTGGCTGTGACAGCTTGGGTGCAGGAAAATGGACTTGGGACCTCTGCAAGAGCACTGTGTATTCTTAACTGCTGATTCACCTCTCCAATCCTTAAATAAATACTTTATTTCACTGCCTTTAGTTTTTAGCCTAGGTCTGATGTCCTATGTAAGCTTATTTTCCACCACCCCATGGTTGTTGTTGTTGTTGTTGTTGTTGTTGTTTTAAATCCTAATGCACTATCCATGCAAAGCTTGGTCCTTTGGGGGGAATTTCATGCAACTAATGGACCAGACAGTCAACTAACCCTTCCTGTGTATTGCAGAGCAAAGCCTAAGATGTGCTTGCCTAAGTGACAGGAAGAGACAGCCTTTAATCTGCGGGTGATTTCTCCTCAACAGCTCTCTTTCCATCAAGGCAGATGGTTCATAGACCCATCCTGTGAGTGTTATGATACTTAATGTGTAAGACGAGACCTGGGTGGGGAGAGAGGCGAGGTGAGGATGAGATGAAAGACAATTATCATTTGTTTATGCTCCTAATCCTACTTAGAGCAGAAGTTGTCACAGCTTGAAAGTGGAGGGCAGGGCTGGGACTTGGAGGAAGCCGGATAAACACAGATCAAATCCAGAGGATCAGGTGAGCTTAACTAACAGCAGAAAGGATGTTTGTTCTCACAGGTGCCGGCATGCTTTCCACCTGTCTGTTTACTTACATATCAAAGTTTCTTTAACCTCGGTCTCAACTTGGCATGAAAAACTGCAGCTAAAAATTTTATAACAATGACTTGGGATATGGCTCAGTGGTAGAGCCCCTGCCTGGAATCCCTCAGTGAGGAGCTGGGGATGTGGCTCAGCGGTAGAGCCCCTGCCTAGAATTCCCCAGTGACAGGCTGGGGACGTGGCTCAGTGGTAGAGCACCTGCCTAGAATCCCCCAGTGAGGGGTTGGGGGTGGGACTCATATGTACAGCACCTGCCTGGAATTCCCCAGTGAAGATTTGGGAATATGGCTCAATGGTAAATGGCATGACTAGAATTCTCCAGTGAGAGGCTGGGAACATAGCTCTGTGATAGAGGAGTTGCCCACCCATCGTACGTATAACCTTAGGTTCCATCTCCAGCATCACGATAATATTAAAACAAATAGAATAAGTGATGAATACATTTAATATTTAATTGCCTCCTACAGGGCAAATCAATCACAAAAATAGACTAGTAAACTCTGGAAACAGCATAGAGCCACACGAGCAGTAGAAACAATATAAGAATGGTGAAGCTACATATTTTAGCCAACGAAATTACCATAGTTACAAGAATAATAGAAGTTGTGGTAAAAAAATATAAAATAGTGTGCAATGGTGCATCTCTTTCAGTAGTGATAGCCACTTGTTCAATCATTTCAGAAGTATCAGTGGTGTTTAAAACACAAAGCAAGTTATATGTGATGATGAGTGCCTGGGATCTCAGTACTTGTTCGGCTGAAATGGGAAGGTCACTGTGAGTTGGAGGCCAGTCTGGGCTCGGAAGCAAGACACTGTCTCATGAAAACCATATAATCATAGTCACGATAATAAGCATAAACATTATACATTACATTTTGGAAAACATAACCTTAAAAATAAAGAGAGCAGAAGAGAAGGTTTTACACAAAAGTGTTCCTTATGGTATTGTTATTAATGGGCAAAATGTGAAATAAATTCAATATCTATATCTATCTAGGAATTTGGTCTGATATAATACAATCCTACAACAGAATATTTTGTCTTCTACCCACTGCTTTGGTTTATATGGAGAAATGAACAAAATGTGAATTTTCTTCTACTTCTGTTTGTCTTGTTTTAAGACAAGGCCTCATGTAGCCTAGGCTAGCCTCATTATATAGCTAAAGATGGCTTTGAACTTCTGATCTTCCTGCTCTACCTCCCAGATGCTGAGATTGCAGCTAGGCACTGTCATGGCTGTTTTTCTGCAGTGCTTAGCACCTAAGGCCTTCACGCATGCTGAGCAGATATTCTTCCAAATAATCCACATCCTAACCCTTCTACAGTTTTTACATTCATTTATCATGTGTTCACGTATGTTTCACGTATGTACATGTGTGTTCATACATTTGGAATACCGAGGATAACTGGGGCCAAACTCGGTTCCCTCCATCTCCATGTGGATCCCAGGAATGAACTCAAGTCTTCAAACCTGACAACAACCTTCAATCCTACCTTTCACCCGCTGAGCCATCTTGCCGGCACCCTTTAAGTTTTGATAGGCTAATCTCTTCCATCCATTGTGCTGTGCTATAAGAAACTGGTTTAAATGTGTGATACGAGGAGGTTGATGACGGGGAGTTGAGTCTTACCTTGGCCACCAGTTGGGTTATTATCTTTGCCTTTAATTATGATCTGAGGTAACAACAGCATTATCCTACTTGTGGAAACATCATTTCCTTCTGGTGGTGGTTTGAAGATGCTTGGCCCATGGGAAGTGACACTGATAGGAGGTATGGCCTTTTTATAAGAAGTATGACAGTGTGGAGGCAGGGGAGTCGAGGTCTCATACATATGTGCAAGTCTGCCCAGTGTGACATAGTCTCTTCCTGGCTGCCTTTGGATCAAGATTTAGAACTCTTGGCTTCTCCAGCACCATGTCTGCCTGCCTGTTGGCATGCTTCCTGACATAATGATAATGGACTAAACCTCTAAAATAGGAAACCAGCCTTAATTAAATGTTTTCCTTTATAACAGTTGCCTTTGGTCATGGTGTCCCTTCGCAGCACTAAAACCCTAACTAAAACACTTCTAAAGTTTAAAATGTATGCTCCCAAAATACACATGTCCAAAACAACCTTTACATTTATATATTGATGGCAATTGGAGGCAAGGCTTTTAGATGGTGATTGGGATTGCATGAGGTCATTAGATGACCTCGTGGCGTAGTTGATGATGATGACAGGGATTTTTCTAAGAACAGAACACTGAGCCAGCAGCTCACTTCCTCCTCTGTCTTGTCACTTTGTGCCACAGAAAGACACACCCTAGACACCAATCCCATACACTTTGATCTCTCAGCTTCCAGAAGCATGAACCTCTTTTTTTTTTAAATTACCCAATCTGTAGTTGTCAATGAATACATAAGAAAATCAGATAAGATATTTGCTTTAAAGTTCAATTGTAAATGTGAAAATAGTTGTTGCCTATGCCATTGGTGAGAATGTTTTGGTGGGGTAAAGGTTTGATACATATGACATTACCTAGTAGGAGACAGAAAGGAGCAAAGTTAGCAGTCAGGCATGGTGGCACAGGCCTGTAACTCCAGCTATCAATGCATTCCTTTCAACACCTGCACTTGTCACAACATCAATATCTTGGGGAAGAATAACACGTTCTTCAGGTTTAAAATAGGCTGCCATGGGCTGATGAGAAGGCTCTGTGGGTAAAAATACTTATTTTGTAAGCAAGAGGACTTGAGTTTAAATGCAAACATTCATGTAAAAAGCCAGCTGTAGAAGTGTACATCCGTGTTGGGAGACAGAGATAGGAAGATCCCTGGGACTCATTGTCGAACAAGTCTAGCCAACTGGGGTTCAGTGAGAGACCCTGTCTCAAAAAAGTAATGTGGGGAATAGGTTAAAGAAGACTTCCTTATGTCAGTCTCTGACCTCCATGGGTATCCTCCCAGGCAAGAGCACTCACACATGCACACACACACACACACACACACACACACACACACACCACCCCCCCCCATGAAGAAGGTATAATATATGACATAAAAATCCTGCAACAGAATTAACACCATGGCTGCATCTGGGACAGCTACATAATGTAGAAATGGTAAAGAACAAAGCTGTCGAGCTGCATTTGAGAGCTGGATCTTCTCCTGGCTTTTTCTGGAGACTTGGAGAGAATGAGATCATACCCTGAAGTCTATTTACTCATGGACAAAAGGACAATAGTACTTGGCTCAAGAGGCTTAGTGTGGGGGTTAAACGAGGTACTTTAAGTAAATGTGTTTGCTTTGAACATCACAAGGGCTCACAACACCATTAACTTAGCACACACTTATGCCTGCCAGGCAGTTTAATGCCTTTGGTCTCTAGTATGTTAACGGGCATCTTTTCATAGTGTGTAGGACTTAGAGGCAATTGTTGTTCAAATAACATTACCAACTTAAGGGACTTAATTGATGAGAACAGTTTCACTCAGACAATACAGAAGCATCTCTGTGCCCAATTCGCAAGCTCAAAATAAGTGAATTGGGGCAAGAAACAGCCTCGGATCCTTTGCCCATAAGAAACTCAACAGGGCTACGTGGGACAATTTGAAAAGAAATGGGAAAGGAACACTAGTTCCCATTTATGTGATGGAATGTAATCATCTACTATCTCTAGGCTTCCATAGAAATGTTCCCTGTAGATCTGCAAAAAAAAAAAATACCCTTTGCCTTTCTGTGTTATCAAGAGTGCTATGAGTAGAATGCCGTGCAAGCCTGGGGACCTGAGTTTGAATTTCTAGAACTCAAGTAAAGCTGACTAAGGTAGCACGCATTTGGAATCTCAGAGCTTCTACAACGTCTTAGGGTTTTATTGCTGTGAAAAGACACCATGACGATTGCAACTCTTATAAAGGACAACATTAACTGGTGCAAGCTTACAGTTCAGAGGTTTAGTCCATATGCATCATGGCAGAAAGTATGGTAGCATGCAGGCAGACGTGGTGCTGGAGAGGAGCTGAGAGGTCTATATCTTTTTTTTTTCAGGAGTGAAACCTTTATATGGAAGGCAGTTCATTGACCAGTCAGGGAGACCTTGCCATTACAATTGTAACAGCTCTCTCATGATCATATGGCTATACCTCTCTTCATGTTTTTTCGAGAGCTCTATATCTTTTGTTGTTGTTTTGCTTTGTTTTGTTTTGTTTTGAGATAGGATTTCTGTTATAGCCCTGGCTGTCCTGGAACTTGCTCTGTAGACCTGGCTGACTTCAAACTCATAGAGATCTGTCTGCCTCTGTCTCCCAAATTCTGGAATTAAAGGCATGCACCAGCACTGCCCAGTGAGTTCTACATTTCTGAAGCACAGACAGCCAGATAGATAGATAGATAGATAGATAGATAGATAGATAGATAGATAGATAGATAGATAGATAGATAGACAGACAGATAGATAGATGTGAATCACTAGGTCTGGTTTGAGCTTCTGAGCCCCCAACCTCTAGTGATACACTTCCTCCAACAAAGCCACACCCACTCCAACAAGACCACACCTCCTAATACTGACCTATAAGGGCCCATTTTCATTCAAACCATCACACACAATGACATGGGAAGCAGAGACAAGATAATTCTCAGAAGCTTCCTGGGCCAGCTAGTCCAGTTTACATTTCAGATAATAAAAGATAACTCTGCCTCAAATCTCAAACGAAGAGGTAAGTGATAACTCACACCAGAATTTATCTCTCACCAGTGGCAACACATGTGCACCCACACCCATCACACACACACACACACACACACACACACACACACACACACACACACACACGGTAAACAAAAGAAGACTATATTTCTACATATAGATTTTTAGAGAACAGTGAGAATTGCCACATTCTACTTGATCTAGAATAGGTGTGTCTAATCTAGTAGTTATCAAGAAGGCTTAATGCTGCTACCCTTTAATACAGTTATAGTAACCCCCCTCAACCATAAAATTACCTTTGTTGTTCCTTCATAACTGTAATTTTACTATTGTTATGAATTGTAATGTAAATATCTCAGATGCGGGATATCTGATATGCAACCCTTGTGAAAGGGTCATTCAACTCCTAAAGAAGTCACAACCCACAGGTTAAGAACCATTGGTCTAACCTTTGGCATTCTGTAGACCCCACTGGACAGAACATATCTGACTTTAACC
Source organism: Rattus rattus (assembly GCF_011064425.1). Classification (NCBI taxonomy): domain Eukaryota; kingdom Metazoa; phylum Chordata; class Mammalia; order Rodentia; family Muridae; genus Rattus; species Rattus rattus. The sequence goes on along the minus strand of NC_046169.1, from coordinate 20,442,994 downwards.
AGACATTAATTCTAGACCCTTTCTTCTACATCCAACTCCCAAGAGATGCAGGGGAAAATATAGAAAAATCAAGAGTAATGACTGGCTGTATTTCCTGTAGAAAAAATGAGCATTATTCTTATAATAAAAAATCACGATCACTGAAAGTCTGGGTAAAGAATTTCATCTCTGCCACAAGATAAATGCAGGGCTGGTTTTAATCTCACAGCTGCACATTCTGTTCTGAAATGTTAACTTCCACAACATGGATCCTATTTTCTATCTCTTTCCAGTGACTTCTGAACCAGTCCAGTGATATCTATGATCCCTTCTGGTTATAATCCCCTTCTGGGAGATGATGAAGCTCAGTTGGTAGACCACTTGCCTAGGATACATGAATCCAGGGGTTCCAATCTCAGCACTGCATAAACAAGGCAATCTTGTGCACACCTCTCATCCAGCACTTAAGAAACAGAGACAGAGGGATTAGAAACTCTACATCAGCCATGGCTATGGGTTACCGGAAATTGAATCAGTTCTTCATGCTTGGGAGTCAGGCAGTTTTCTGGCCTAACCATCTCCCCAGGCCCATCTCCTCTTAGGTTGATGTGATCAAGAATTTTGCCACAGTGACAGAAAACCAGCCAGTACAGTATTCTGATTCTAAATTTAATTTACACAGTCAAGTGCGAAACTTGTCTGTTCTCTGCATTCTACACGTGTTCTCTTCAAACATCTCCTCAAGGCTTCCAAAGGCTAAGGAAGCAATTTGAGAAGTATCTAGCACTGAGAGAGTTCTCCGTGGAACTATGAAGACATAGCAGCAGACAAAATAATGGGTTTACGGTGATATTTCCTACATACACATCATTAAATGTTCTAGTGCATCCTTTTTTCCAATGCCCCTGTTCATTCCTCTGAATATCTGCTTTCTGATATCTGACTTTTGCTTTCGTGTCACAAGCAATCTACTACTCTTTGTTCAACTCCCTTAATATCTTTCTCCCCTCTCATGATATCCTCTCTAATTTCGTGGCTGATACATACAAATATATAAATGCATACCTATAGATAGACAGAGAGGTATAATGAAAGAAAGAAAGAAAGAAAGAAAGAAAGAAAGAAAGAAAGAAAGAAAGAAGGAAAGAAAGAAAGAGAAGATAGATAGTTACATAGATAGATAGATAGATAGATAGATAGATAGATAGATAGATAGATAGATAGATAGATAGATAGAATTTAAACCTAGGCTCTACACAAGAATATGCAGTGCCTAAACACAATTGAATTTTACACAGCCATGAAGAAAAATAAAATCATGCTGTACAAGTTACTTTTCTGTTGCTGTGGCTAAGGCAACTTACAGAACAAAGGGTTTATTTGGGGCTTCCGGTTCTAGACAAATAGGCGTCTATCACCATGAGCGTAGCATCAGGAGGTAAGCAGACATGGCATTGGAGTAACCACTGAAAGCTCATATTCTGATACACGAACAGAAGGCAAAGAGAGCTCACTAAGGATGAAGAAGGCTTTTGAATCCCCAAGCACAACCTCATTAACACATCTCCTCTAACAAGGCCATTCTTCCTAATCCTCCCAAAACTGCTCCATGCACTGAGGACCAAGTATTCAAGCATATGGGGCCATTCCCATTTAAACCACCACATATGTCATTTACAGGAAAATGGACGTGTCTGAACTAAAAGTCATTATGTGAAGTGAAATAAGGCAGACTCAGAAAAGTAAACTCAACAGTTTAGTAATCCATCTGCTCTGGTAATTTGCTATGTTGTAAAAGTAACTTTTATTTGCCTGAAGTAATTGTCTTCTTGGAGGCTTACTGTCTGCTAACCTAGGCTTAGTCCTGGAAGCTTCGAGCTTCTGTACAATTTTATCTAGGCCTGGGATGTTTTCAGCCTCTGAGACTTGCTGCTGAATATGTTCACCCTTTCTAGATCTTTCTGAACTCTTGTTCAACTCAGCAGTCCTGGCTCAAATTCCTCTCCAAGCTGACTGATTCTGTCTGACTCCTCTTTCAGTCGTTGACTGGATTGATCTGCTTGGCCTCAAACTAGTTCTAGCAATCTGCTCTAATCTGGCTTTTTCTCATGCTCCAGCTCATTCTGTCTTTATCTTTGTCTAGTTTGTTCTCTCTTCCACTTTTCTTTAAAACTCTCCTGACAAAACTCTGTACTGCTTCTCTTATAGCTTCCCTTTCCTCTCTCTTCTTGTGAGCATTGGGCATATCCTCTTCTGTCAAATCTTTCTCTGATTCATCAGTTTGTCTGCCACTCAATAAAATATCACTGTGAAACATGGCTGCTTCCTTCTACAGACTAGAGGTGTACTACAGACTATGTATATTAATGGTGAGTCTATATTCCAGCCAGAGGGATTAAAGATGTATACTAAGGGTGTTTACACACTACAACTAGAAACAGGCTTTTTTCAGTAAATAACATAATATGGGGGTTCACAATGTGACCAAATACCCCATAATACTATGTGAACATTCTACCTGAGCACTTTCATTGATCTAATACCATAAAATCTGTCTCTAACCTGCTATCACACTTACAGATGTAGTTATAATTTATCTAAACATTAAAAACCTTAATTATTATCCATAGCCACTAATTTTATTTGTACATTATCCACAGTACATCGATAAGACCTGTGGATTTGCACGTTCACACAAACCAAAATCCGATAGAATGAACACAGAACAGGCTATATTGGTTACTTTTCATCGTTTTGACAAAACACCTGATGAGACAAGGTAAGAAGGAAGGGTATATTTTAGCTCACAGTTCAAGGACACACTCCATCATGTCAGGGAAGGCATGATACTTTCCCCCATAAGTTTATGTGCGTATGGAATATGCACATTAGACCCAAACTAAGAGGATACCAGACATTAAAACTGTTCAACCTTGAGGAATTTTTGTATCATTTGCATATATACTTATACACGTGTGTGTGTGTGTGTGTGTGTGTGTGTGTGTGTGTGTGTGTGTGTGTGTGAGTGTGTCAGGGAAGGCATGGTGGCAAGAACTTGAGGCAGCTGGTCACATTGTATCCACAGTCAGGAAGCAAGGAGAGATAAATGCTGGTGCTTAGCTTGCATTTTTTTAAAAAAAATTAAAATTCAGTCCATGGGTGACATGGTGTCACTTGTATTCAGGTGGGTCTTCCCTCCTCAGCTGAACCTCTCCGGAAATGTTCTCACAGACACAGTCAGTCTCCTAGGTGATTCTAAATCTCAGTTATTTGACAGTCATAACTATCACATATACCTTCTTCTCAGGTTTATTTTAAATTGTGGAAGTACAAAACACACAAATACTAAGAAATTTAAGGCAGATACTTTCCCCCATAAGTTTATGTGCATATGGGATATGCACATTAGACCCAAACTAAGAGGATACAAGGCATTAAAACTGTTCAACCTTGGGGAATTTTTGTATCATTTGTATATATACTTATACACGTGTGTGTGTGTGTGTGTGTGTGTGTGTGTGTGTGTGTGTGTGTGTGTGCTGTTATCCACAACTGGTAGGGCTTTAAATTGATTTAAACCACCTTATAAGACAATTTTAATAGAAGAATATGAGACTGCATATATCCCGTGAGTGATAAATTTCTCTCCTCAGATAGATAGATCTGTTGTTACCAGTGCCGCTCTTCTTTCAGGGAACCAAAGTTGCTTCCCAGCACCTGTGTCTGGTGACTCACAATTACCTGTAACTCTAGCGTCAGGAGATCCAAAACCCTCTTCTGGTCTCTTTTTTGTTTTCTTTTTTTCGGAGCTGGGGACCGAACCCAGGGCCTTGCGCTTGCTAGGCAAGCGCTCTACCACTGAGCTAAATCCCCAACCCCTCTTCTGGTCTCTAGAGGCACTGCATTTACATATGTGAATACACACACACACACACACACACACACACACACACACACACACAGAGCTCTTGGTAAAAGAGTACTTACTGTGTCATCATAAGAATTAAGTTCCCAGCACCCATGTAACAAGGCAACCCTCCCATGTGTGGTAGTTTAAATAAGAATGGCCCCTTACACTCGCTTTACACGCTAAATCACCATTCGATGAAGTGTTTGGGAAGGATTCAGACATGTGACTGTCGGAGGAGGTGTGTCCTTGTTAGAGGAGCTGTGTGGCCGGGAGTGGGCTTTGAGATTTCAAAAGTCCACACTAGGCCCGGTCTGTCCCTCCTCTCTCACTCTCCCCTAACCCCCTCTCATTCTGCCTGCTGCCAGTTGCCTGTGGATTGGGATGTAAAGCTCTCAGCTACAGTACCAGGCCTGTCTGCCTCTCAACATGGAGATAACGGATTGACCCTCTGAAACGGTAAGCCAGGCCCAATTAAGTGCTCCATTTTATAAGAGTTGCCTTGGTTATGGTGTCTCTTCACAGCATTAGAACAGTAACTATGACATATGTGCAGCCTCAGCTCTGAGGAAGGCGGACACAAGGACATCGCGGCAGGAGTTGGGCAAAAGATAAATCACTAAGTCAACAAATATCTGTAATTCGACACTCCAAAGGCTGAAGCAGGAGACTGTGAGTTGGAGGCCTGCCTGAGTTATATAGTGAGTTCTGGGCAAGCCTGAACTACAGAGCGAGACCTGTGTCTATCAAAGCAAAACTGAAAACAGGTGACCTAAATCAGCTTTAATTGTCAACTTGACACAGCCTAGAATCACCCAAGAAGGGCATCTCAGCTGAAGGATTTGTATTAGCCTGTGAGGAGTGCAGTTGTCTTGACTGTTCTTTGATGTAGAAGGGACCATCCCACTGTGGGTGGCACCATTCCCCAGGCAAGTGTTACTGGACTGCATAAAGAAGCCGACTAAGCACGAGGCTTTGACCTGACAAGCATCGTTCCTCCACATTTTTTTTTTTTTTTTTGCTTAAGTTCCTGCCCTGACTTCTCTCAGTGAAGGAAGCTCGCCTGAAAATGTAAGCCAAATGAACCCTTCCTCCCCTAAGTTGATGTTGGTCAGAGTGTCTCTCACAGCAGCAGAAAGTAAAGAGGGGAGGGAAGTGAAGGAGAAGATGACAAGTATCAAAGAAAGTGGCCCTCAGGCTCACTGGGAGTGGCACTGTCGAGAGCTGTGTCCTTGGTGGAGTGTCACTTTGCTGGAGGAAGTGCATCACTAGGAGAAGGTTTCAGATCCAGTGGTTAACAGTCTCCTGCTGCCTGCAGATCAAGATGTAGAACTCTCAGTTCCTTCTCCAGCTACCCGTATGCTGCCATGCTTCCCCCACTGTCAATCATTAACTAAGCCTCTGAAACGGTAAGCCAGACCCAATTAAACGGTTTTCTTTATAAGAGTTCTTTATAAGACAGCATGCGTATACCAACGTTTGGAAGTCTTTATAAATGTTCCAACCTTTGTAAAACCTGGGGTGTTTCTCTAACACAGCCAGGAAGTGGAAATGTGGAACACTTCCTCTTACCTTGGGACAAGGTGACATTATGTTGAACTTACTGCATAAGGCAGACTGGCCTTGAATTTGATTCTCCTACTTTGGCACCATGAATGCTACTATGTCCAGCTTCCTTTTAAAAAAAAAGAAAAAAACCCAGGATACTAGTATGTAGTCCAGGGTGGCTACAACCTTACTTTGTAGTTGAGGCTGTCCTCAAATTTGTCATGCCTCTGCCCACAGACTCTCAAGTACTGTGAATAGGCAAGAGCACACGCCGTGCACATTTTTAAAGGCTATGGTCAATAAACTGTTGCCGTTCCTCTTCAGCGATATTGTCCTGTCATTTGAAGATCCCCAATGGGGTTATACATGTTCCTGGAATCCAAAGCTTCTCTGGGGTAGGGATGGAGATGTAGTTCAGTGAGTAGAACGTTTGCCTAGAATTCATGAAGCCCGGGGGTCCTTTGACAGCACTGCCAAAAGCGCATGTAGTGGTGTACGTCAGTAGTCCCACCAGTGGGAGGGTAGAAACTGGAGGATCTGAAGCATAAGGTATCTTCAGATGCACAGGCCAGCCTGCGATACATGAGACACAGAAACAAAGAGAAGAAAGGGGGGAAGGATAGAGGGAGGGAGAGAGGGTAAAGAAGAGGGAGCCAGTGCTCTGGGATATCTTGTTTTATCTCTATAGTCATTTGACAGCCTCTCGAATCTCTAGCAGTTCCAGGATTTATTGTATTTTGATCTTTATAGTCTCGGTAGCTACTTAAGTGCTAGGCCAGCAAGATACAAACTGTTTTGAACAGTGGATGGCTTGACAATGCACCCACAGCCATTTCTGCTACAGTCACTGTCACTTTGTCCTTCAGCTGTTCACTTTTAAGATTCCTCCTGGCAAATGTCCCAGCCTGAATGAAACATTAAAACAAAGAAAAATCTAAACCTGAAACAAAGAAGCCACCGTTTGGAACATGCTAAAATGAACTGCCTGTATTGCCATGCCCCTTGGTTTCTCTGAATTCTTATTCCCATTTCAAAGCTACCGAGGAGGACTGGAGAGATAGCTCAGTGGTTAAGAGCACTTGCTATTCTTCAAGGGGACCCAAGTTTGGTTGTAAGAACCCCCCTAGGGCAAGTGTCTCACAATCACCTGAGACTCCATGTCCAGGAGGTTTTGGTGTCCTCTTCTGGGCTTAGTCCGTACTGCATACACATATTCAACAGGCCAACACACACACACACACACACACACACACACACACAGAGAGAGAGAGAGAGAGAGAGAGAGAGAGAGAGAGAGAGAGAGAGAGAGAGAGACTCCCAAATACACATAATTAAATGGAAAGGAAAATTGTTCTTCAAGCTGTGCAAGGCCTGGGAGCAAGTTTGCAACTTTGTCTCTCTATCTCCTCCTAGTCCTCTCCAATGGCGGGTTGCCCAGACAGCAATTGAATGTAAAAGAGTTGAGATTACCAATCCACTTAAGAATGTTTTGTTTTAAAATTTTTACCACAAACAAGATGGGGGGGGGAAAGGTGAGAGAGGCAAGGCTCAAGCGCTGACATGTGTCTTTCTGTTTATACATTATTCAGGGGTCAGACCCTCAACCCAGGCTAGAGAGAAATGCCAAAAATAAATACATATCAACACAACAATCTGTAATTTAGAATAATGGAAAGCGAGATTCCTATTCATTTTTATGGCACTAACGCTGACACCATTTCCCTCCAATTTTCTATAATGGAACCAGCTGGGTTCTGGGAGGGGAGCTGTAATAGGTTTTAATGGACAGAATCTACCATTGAAACTGGCCATTTTTCTCCCACAATCTCAGAGCTTGGCTCCCTGCCCGTCAGGAGGCATTTTGCTTTCTCTACGAAGCTACCCAGTGCATAAGATGAGAGGGACTTGTGAACAGGAGGAGGCTCAGGCCAGAGGGAAGAGAGACTATGTTCCCTCTACACCATGCAATCTCAAGCCATACACAGGACTCGGCAGCTCCCAGCGGACAGTCCCCCAGAGGCAACAAAGGGAATGTCGAAGACCTCCACAGACACTTTCAGAGCGGGGCTCAGTGTCTACAGGTATAGACACCTATAATCCCAGCACTCAGAGGCTGAGGCGGGAGGCTCCTGCTTCAATAGTTAAGCCTGAGCTGAGAATCACTCTTCAGTAAATATGCAACAGGAAATGGGGAGATGGGTCAGTGTGGACAACGTCCTTGCATCACATACATGGGACCTGGCTTTGGATCATAAAAACCCAGGTATGGTGTGGTCTGTACTTGCAGTCCCGGCACTGAGACAGCAGAGAAAAGAGGATGTCTGGGACTCATTAGCCAACCAGACTAGCCAATCAGTGAAGCTCCAGGTTCAGGGAGAGGAAGATAGCCAGCACCAATCTGTCCTCCAAACGGGACACACACACACACACACACACACACACACACACACACACACACACACACACAAATGAAAATGAAATAGTCTGGCAGAGGCTGTCTAGGGAACATCGAAGATACAGGCAGAGCGGGTTTGGAAATGGAGAAAGAATCATGATAAAGACTTATTATTTTAAATTATGTATACATGGTGGGTGGGGAGTGGGGAGTGGGGTGTGTGTGTGTGTGTGTGTGTGTGTGTGTGTGTGTGTGTGCGTGCAGAGGTCTGTGGGGGTCAGAAGAGGGGGTCAGATCCCCTACAGCTGAAGTTACAGGCAATGCTGAGAACAAAACTTGGGTCCTCTGTAAGGGCAATAGGCACTCTTAATGGTTGAGCTACCTCTCTAGCCCAGGGACATCATCTTGGTGGCAAACTTCTGAGCCACCCTAGGTCTATTTGCTTGCTATAGATGTGACTGTTTTACTGGGTCCGGATTAACAGTCAAAACGTGTTTCTCTACCTCCCTTCTCCTCTCGTTCCATTAAATTATTCCTGATATCCACCTATCCAGCTCTCCAACTGCTGTTAAGCATAGGAAACTAACCTGTGAGAATGGAATGGGCCGGCTGCCACGGAGATAACAAAGGGATGCTCATTCTAATTTATTTTGTGGCACTGCACCCTCTTCGCAACCTCTGTTTTGTTTGCTAGGCAGCCCTTGTCTCTCTGAGCCACACCTGATATGGCCTCCAGCCCGGAGTCATGGCTGTCATGAAGGACAAAGGAACATCTTAAGGTGGGGGAGACACAAAATGACTGTAGTCATTGTGCTAAGTTTTGCCTGAGTGTGGGAGAATTTAACTGCTGCATATGTGGAGGGTGTGTGTGTGTGTGTGTGTGTGTGTGTGTGTTCTGGAGGCCAGAACAGGAGTTACAGTTGACAGGGAGCTTCCTGATATGGTGCATGGAACCAAACTCAGGATCCCTGCAAGAGCAAGTCCTCTTAACCTCTGAGCCCTCTCTCCAAGCCCCTAGCGCAAGCCCAGAGCCAGGCCCCGATATAATTTTTATATTGAATTGTTCTTCAGCACTTTCTATACACATGATGCATCCTGATTATCCTCACCCTCATCCTCTCCCTCTTCTTCCTCTCATCCCTGACACCAACACCTCTGTCTTGTCCCACCTCCCAACAAGTCGTCTTGTTTGGCCCTTGGATTTGAGATCCACGGAGCTTAGCCAAGAATGGGTATGAATGAGATGATGGGTTTGGAAACTGGTGACTGTGCCCCTCCCAAAGCCCATCAGTGGGCCTATGGGCCCCTCCCCAATCCATGATTGACAACCGAGACGTCCTGTCTTGTACAGGCCCATTGCAGGCAGCCATGGGGGCTGTGGTCATGACTGTACCATGCACAGAAGTCAATATCTGTCCTTCTCCCTGTCTTCCGGCTCCCATGATCTTTCTCCCCCCAACTCCTGCAATGGTCCATGAGCCTGAAAGGGGGTGCTACAAATGTCCTGTTTAGGGCTGACTACTCAACAACCATTTATTCTCCACAATCACAGCCAGCCTTTGCAAAAAAGAGTGTTCTCTAGAGTCTGGAACTAGTCAAAAAGTACATGTTTCTTCATTATGGAGGGTGCCTGGCAAAAAGAGTGCACTGAGGTAGATTGTCCTATCACTGAACCGTCAGTGAGAATACCAGATCTCACACCGAGCACAACCTAATTGAGAACAATCTGTGGGAGTCAGTTCACTCCTTCCACCGTGTGCATCCTGAGGCTCGAACTCAGGACCTCACTCTTGGCAACAAGACTCCCCTACCCACTGTGCCTTCTTGCCAGCCCACCAACAAGGTTTTGTTGGAGAATTTTTCTAACAACCTCATTACAACAAGCCTTCAACTTTGAGGGTTGGCTAGGATCCTGAAATGGGGGAGATGAAGAGCTAAAGGCGTTTGTGATGGTTCATCTTGACAGTCAGCTTAACCGGATGTGGGGTTGATATACTGCTAGGCACATCTGTGAGAAATCTTTTTCATTTGGTTCATTCAGATGGGAAGACTCATCCTATATGTAAATGGAACCTTCCAGTAGCAGCCAGATAAAAAGAGACGTAAGTGGGAAAACCTTTACTTTTTTTCTTTTCTTCCTTCCTGTCTTGCTGGTGAGTGCATCTACTTAGCTATTGCTTCTGTTGCCATCCAACACTCGCATTGGGACCCAGCTTCTTGCCTCCCAATGTGCACTAGGGCCTCCAAGCCTACAGCAGCAGTCTGGGACTGCTGAAGCATCGGCCTCTTGAATTGAGCAACCTCTTCAATGTGAAAGCAGCCATTGTTGGGCTTCTACATGTGAGACAATCTAATAAGCCTTCTAAAGAAACACTCACACTCTCAGTTCTGTTGAACAAGACAAACCTGACTAATACAGCATTAGCAGGAAAGAGAATGAAAAGATGAGCCTGCATATGTATATGTGGATGTGGATGGATAGGTATGTATAAATATGTTTAGATATGTATTTGCACATGTATGTGTGTTGTAATGATGTTGATAGAAAATTTCTCTAACAAAACTTTGTTTGTGGGCTGGCAGGAAATGTTCAGTGGGCAGAGGAACTTGCTTGCAAGAGTGAAGACCTGAGTTTGATCCCTGGAATGCACATACAAATGTGTGTATGCACACATATTTATACAGTGTTTATGTGTATATATATATATATGTATTATAATTACAAATATATGTACATAGCTACAAATATATAAGGGTTTGTGCAGAGACCTACATTTAAGTTGTATATGTGCATATATATGTATACATAATATCTACATATGTGTGTAGATATCTATAGGTTTATAGTTTATGAGTATATGTACATACCTATAATGTATCATATTTACAGTTATGTGCACATACAAATATTTTTATGTGTACATATGCAGATACCTAAAGTTATATTACGTGTGTAATATATCTATATATAATAATGCATATATCTACATAAAAATATATGTGTGTATATAATATACATACATATACTCCTAAACATATTATATGTATATACTTATATACATACAGATATAGTAGGTATACATACATGTATATATGTGTTATATGAGACCACATATCTCACATGCTTGCTAAGTACTAGAAGTATTTTATATTCCTCTTTTCTTTCCTTTTTTAGTTTTTGAATATTTACATCTATATAATATGGTATCTCAGGGATGGGACCCAGATCTGGACATGGTAATTTTCATGTTTTTTTTTAATTTATTCATTTATTATATATAAGTACACTGTAGCTGTCTTCAGATAGACCAGAAGAGGGCATCAGATCTCTTTACAGATGGTTGTGAGCCACCATGTGGTTGCTGGGAATTGAACTCATGACCTCTGGAAGAGCAGTCGGGTGCTCTTAACCGCTGAGCCATCTCTCCAGCCCATTTTTCATGTTTCATTTGTGTGTTCCACACTTACCTGTTACACACAGCCTGAAGGCAATTTTACACAATATTTCTAGTGTATCATGTATCCCATCATGTCTGTAGCCCATCCTGTGAGATCAGAAGTAGAACTCTCCATTTTAATAACATCATGTCAAACTTAAAAGCTAAGTTTCCCATTTGGGCACATTTGAGAATTTGAGATTTGGGGGTGACAGACCCTAGACCAGTTTGTGCGCATGCGCGCACACGTACGCACACATCCCATTGACCAGAAGACATTTACAAATACAGTTTTGATTATTTACCACCCTCTCTTCTCTGTTCACATGCGCATCTCCAGTCTCAATCAACCTTTAGCCCATCCCGACTCTCGGTAAAGTTTATAATTGAGCCCTCGCTGTTGAGCTGTGCTTGAGAAATGGTTTGCTGCTTCCTGGGTTTCCATGACGACAGCTTCCCACCCTGTGGCTGAAGGTAACCTCTGTCGACCATGGCTGGGGGTAGTTATCAAGCTGTCACGGGCAATTTTCCTGCTCATTTGAGAGAAGCAACATCCCAGAGAGGAAATAACAGGATGCCACGGCGAGAACGCACTCTCATGTTGAAACCGCAATTTCTGGAAAGACATCTACTGTTGAACACAAGACCCTGGTCTCAGGAGAGTACGGCTGATGCGGCCAATCTTCTCAGTAGCAGAGTCAGTAAGATAATTGTGCTGGACTCGTGGCCAGACGACAGAGAGTGTCATAAGGACTTGGATATGTCAGATGAGTAGTGGGGCTATCAATTCCTTTCTCGCGCAGCCCCAGCTCTTTGCTCGGTTACTGCAAAGATGCGCTTGATGCTCAAATGAACCGACTGGGTGAAAGCCTGCTTGGTAAACTGTGAAATCCTATACAGGTAGGTGGCTCTGTTTTCATTTCTCAACTTTTAGTTGCCTCCCCTCGGGGCGCTGTTGGGTCATTTGGACTATGGCGCCCAATATTATTTTAGCACCAGAAAATAAAACTGAGGAGTGTTCCAAAACCAAGCTGACTGACACTGTGTGTGTGTTAGATTTAGGATCAGTCAGAGGAAAATGAAAGAGAAATTCATGGAGCTTCCCAGTTAAAGGGCAGAGATGCCCACCTACAGGGAGGGTTGTGTGAACATTGTACAAACATCTGTAAAACAAATCAGCCCACCTTTTGCTAGAACTGTTCTTATATTTATTTATTTGGTTGTGTGTGTGTGTGTGTGTGTGTGTGTGTGTGTGTGTGTGCGTGTAAGTCAGAAAACAACTTGCTAGAGTCAGTCATCTCCATCCACCATGCAGGTTCCAGGGACCAATCACAGGTCATCAGGCTGGGTAGCAAGCACCTTTCCCAGCTGAGCCTCTTGACCAGTCCATGAACTCCATTTAAAAGCAATTTCCCTCCACACCTCCACAGAGAGGAACATTTTAAACTGTGCAAAAGACAAATGTAATGTGCATGTGATTTTTGAGAACACAAGAAATATAGATATAATTTTGAAAATGCAGCTAAAAGGTTGCAGGAGAGGCACTCTCACAACCAAATGAAAGAGGCTATGTGCTTCTAATGGCTTTTGAATCCCAGCCGGTCTACTGGCGTGAACAGCTGAAACTGGGTATCACAGACTTGCAGTGGATTCATTCAGTCCCGTCTCTCTGCTCCTTTTCCTGTGGCCAAGGAAATGAGATGTCATGGTAACACTGAATACAAAAATTCTCATGGAATCAGGGGGACGCTCAGCTAAATGGGAGCCTGAGAGATGACTCAGCAGGGAAAAGCACTTGCTACTCTCACAGAGGACTCCAGTTCAGTTTCAGCGGCCACACTGGGCAGCTCATGATCATCTGTAGCTCCAAGTCAGGTCCAGAGGATCCAATACACATACTACACACACTGGACTCACACACAGATATACACACACACTACACACACTGAACACACACAGGTATACATACACACTACACACACTGGACTCACACACAGGCATACACACACACTACACACACTGAACACACACAGGTATACATACACACTACAGGCACTGGACTTACTCACATATATTCACACACACATACACACACACACTACACACTGGACTCACACACATATACACACACACTATACACACTAGACTCATATACACATATACACATACTGGACTCACACACAGGCATACACACACACTACACACACTGAACACACACAGGTATATACACACACACTATACACACTGGACTCACACACACATATACACACACACTACACACACTGGACTCACACACACATACACACACACACTACACACTGGACTCACACACACATATACACACACTATACACACTAGACTCATACACACATATACACACACTGGACTCACATACAGGTATACACACACACTATACACACTGAACACACACAGTTATACACACACACTACACACACTGGACTCACACACACATATACACACACACTACACACACTGGACTCACACACACATACACACACACACACACACATACTGAACTCACACACACACACACACACATACACTATACACACTGGACCCACACACACACACACACACACACCACACACACTCATACACACACACCACACACACTGGACTCACACACACATATATACACACTGGACTCACACACAGGCATACACACACTACACACACTGAACACACACTACACTACATATACTGGACTCACACACACATACACACACACACACACACTGAACTCACACACACATATCACACACACACTCACACACACTACACACACTGGACTCACACACACATATACACACACACTACACACATTGGACTCACACACACATATACACACATAGTACACACACTGGACTCACACACACACAGAGACACACATAAGAATAAAAAATAAATCTATTTTTTAAAAAAGAAATTAAACAATAAGTTTTATTTCCTAACTCATGTTCGAATGTGAAATATCCCACAGAGATGAGGTCTTAATGTTTGGTACTGAGTTAGAGATGCTGATTTGGAAAACTGAGGAACCTCTGAGAGAAGGAGCCTGGCTAATGGGAATAAATCACTGGCGAGTCCAGCCTACAAACATTACAGCTAAACTCTCCTCTCTGCTTCCTGGTCTACTAGCATGTGAACAGTGCTTTCTACCTTGCTATGCTCTGCCAGCTAGGATGGACTTAAAACACACTGATACCATGAGCAGGAATAAATTTTTTTCTCCTCTGTTTCTGTTAGAGATTTTGATCATGGGGAAGCAAAATTTATAATACATGATGCCAGTTAATTCAGTGCAACATGTGATAAATAGCTGTATTTATAATCATGACACAACCTAGGGTCACCTAGGAAGATAGTGGACATAGGAAGACCCAGCCCACTGTGGGAGGCATCATTCCCTAGGCTGGACTTTGGAATGTATAGGAGTGAAGAAAGCCAGCTGAGGTGAAAAACAAGCAGGGATCCATGCATTTGTTCTCTGTGTCTGTTCTTGACCTCGGATGTGATGTAATTAGCTGCTTTAAGTTCCTGCTTTGATTTGCCTAAAGCGATGGACTATAACCTGGAGTTATAAGCCAAATAAACCCTTTCTTCCCTAAATTGCCTTTTGTCAGGGTGCTTTATCACAGCAGCAGAAATGAAATTAATGAACAAGTACCTCGGTGACCGTTTTACAACACCAGGTAATATGGCAGGTGCGAGAGAAATAAGCAAAAATAATTACAAATTCACATCCAAGTCACTAATAGCGCAGTAAGTAATTATGACTTAATACCATTCATCAAATGATGAGACCACGTGCAGAAGGTAAAAAATAAACCGATAAAAGAACTGTCTGGTTTTCTGAGCTATGCAGAGAAGAATCCCTGGAGGGATACATTTCCAGTCTGCTTTATTCTTATTCTTTAAAAGATTTTTTTAATTATGTATGCAGCGGGGTGCGGGTAGGGGAAAAGGAGGGGTGCAGGGACCTGTGTAAGCCAGAAAAAAAAGGTTTTGGATTCCCTGGAGTCAGAGAGGCGGGCAGATGTGAGCCACTCCGATGTGAGTGCTGGGACCTGATGTTGGATCCTCCAGGAGAGCACGATATACTCTCAATGTTGAGTCATCTCTCCAGCATCCCAGGTCTGTTTGAAAGGTTCTTAAAGGGTGTGACATTTTACAGCACTCAGGAGACAGAAGCAAGTAGACGTCTGTGAGTTCAAGGCCAATCAGGGATACGTGGGAAGGCCTTGTCTCAAAGAAGCAAAACAAACAAAAAAGCAAGAACAGAGGTTTACAGGGTCAGAAGGAGACACAGGGGCCCATGGGAAATAAGATTTTTTCAAAGACAGCATGGCATCACGGCCTGATAGAGAGTGAGAGGAGAGCTATGAGGAGTTTGATATTGTTGACGGAGAAGCAAGGGAAAGGGAAAAAAACAAGATGGCGTCTGAAAAGGGAATCAGAGAGAGGCCCTGAATCACTTACTCTTTAACTAGATACTCATTCACCAGACCAGGGGACCCCGTCTTCATCCCACAGAACCACAACATCCAATATGCATCTCCTTAGCCTTAATTTACACTTAAATTAACCAAATTTTATGCATGTTTGTACGTGTGCATGTGCAAGCACATACACAGACCCGAGAACAAGGCAGATGTCACCCTCAGGAATGACAAGTACTTCTCGTGAGGCAGGTGTCTCCCAGAAACTGGAGCTTATGAGTAAGGCTAGGCCTGCTGGCCACTGAGCCCCAGGGATTCTCCCATCTCCACTTCCCAATGCTCTACTTATAGGCATGAAAGAATAAAAAATGCAGCTAAGAAGTCAGAAGTTTAAAAAAGACCTAAATACCTCAAATTCCAGACCCTGCCCTCTACCTGTACTAGCTGACCATAAAGTTAGATTAAAATCTTAGAGAATAATCTTGAGAAACAGGAAGCTCCTCCTTGTGATTTTTCACTGGTATTCTCGACATTTTCCAATGATGCCCTCCCTACCCGCTGGGGTTGAGGTTTCTTCCTTTAAATTCCCCCTTGTCTTAGTTACCAGGGGTCAAACTCCACTGCCCCTGCATGGGATATGAGTCTCGACCCCAGTGCACTGGTTCCTATCAATAAACCTCATGTTTACTACAGCAAGGACGGTCTCACGTAAGTCCTTGAGGGGTCACATCATCCCGAGACTTGAGTGAGGGTCTCCCCGCTCCGGGGGTCTTTCAGGCACACATTGATGCTCTGATTATAGGCACGCATTAAAGTGTGATTTCTAGGCGTCAAACTTAGGTCCTCGTGTTTATGTGGCAAGAGCTTTACCTACTGAGCCTTATTGACCAAGCCACCCCCAGTTTTTATGTACACACATTTGTGTGTGTGTGTGTGTGTGTGTATGAACACATATACAATATTCCTTGGGCACCTGAGGTTTCACTCTTCATAAGCTTAGTCATTAGTCGTTAACTAAGGGGTGAATATAGTAAGTAGGAAGCTTCAGGAAGAGGTAATGATACCTTTTATATTGAGTGACATTCTGAATAGTGTGGTGACACCAGAAAATCCAGCTGTGGGGCATTTCCTTAATTAGTGACAGATGGGGGAGGGTCCAGCCCATTGAATGTGGTGCATTCCC